>NW_027518271.1:0-257205 GCF_023851605.1 Tamandua tetradactyla
TTTCCTTAGTTTAGGTATTCCAAAAAAGACTATGGTTTTTAATATCCATGGCATATTTATAGCATATTTATCTCAAAATGTATTAATGAGTAAAGTGCATGTTATTTAGCTCAAAAAGCTGAAAGTGCACTCAATTTTAAAACCACAACAATTAACACAATAATTAGTGAAAGATATATAAGTAATAAAGAAAGAAATTAATAATGATATATTCTAAAAATATTACAGTTTTTAGCACTATAATAACATCTTTGGTAACTGAGTCAGTTACAGAGCAAAAACCTGTCTTAAAGTTCTTTTCCTTGTATTATTTCACTTCTCACTAAAGGCACTTTTTTTTTTTTTTTTTTTTTTTTTTTTTTTTTTTTTTAAAGGAAAACAGAGAGAAGGAAGGAAGATAGAAGAAGAAGAGAGGAAGAAAGGGAAACTCTTTATAACATTTTCTTGTTTTTATTGTATTTTGTTTCTCCGTTTTCGTTACATGGGCTGGGCCGGGAATCGAACCGAGGTCCTCCGGCGTAGCAGGCAAGCACTTTGCCCGCTGAGCCACCGCGGCCCGCCCCTAAAGGCACTTTTTAAATAATAAAACTTTGTTTTATTATTTAAATTTAAATTTAAATTGTAGTATTTTTTAGAACATATTAATTATATTCTTTCTTTATTACTATTATATATCTTTCACTAATTATTGTGTTAATTATTGTGGTTTTAAAACTGAGTGCACTTTCAGCTTATTGAGCTAAATGACATGTACTTTACTCATTATTTACATTTCTGAGACAGATCAGTATGGATAAGTTACCTATATGTATACATATGGTCTTTAACATTTTTACTCAAAAACTGAAAGGGAATGAGTGATTTTTATTATTAAAAATTCACAACATTTTTACAAATTATTTGTTACAAAACAATAGGTCAAACTTTTTATTATTATACATTTCTATATCACTCAAGTTGTTTACCTATAGAATGAAATGTATACTTTGCTGGTCTGAAAGTATTATGTACCCTAGAAATGCCATGGGTTAATCCTAATGCAATATTGTGGAGGTAGCTGTTTATTTTAATCCTGATTCAATATTGTAGGTTGGAAACATTTGATTAGATTTTCTCCGTGGTCTTATAGCACACCCAGTTTTAGGCATGATCTTTTGATTAGATGGCAATGTGACTCCTCCATTGTAGTGGGCCTTGATAAAATATTGAAACCCTTTAAAAGAGGAAACATTATGGAGAAAGTAAAAAATGACAGAAACCTCTGTTTGAATCAATCCAGCATGATATGAATGCTTATCATTAGCATTGCAGCAAAAATAAAACTTGAATCATATTTTTCAAACATTGTTATTCAATATACCTTGTCTTGCATGCTCTGTCATGTCAACTGCCAGAAAAAAAAGAATCCACATTTTACTCATTTTCTGTATTTATGTTGGAAGAGCAACTTTGTCACTAAGATCCAACTTTCAACAGCATATATAAATATACAAGTACCTATTTTTTCTAGTTTGCCAGTTGCTGGAATACAATATACCAGAAATGGAATGGCTTTTCAAGGGTACATGCATCCTTTCAAATCAGGACACTGCTTTATAGTTGCAATATTAAAATGTTTCTGTGCATTAGAAAGAAAAATACAAATGAAATTTAGCACAACAAAATTAGGATTACAACAACAGATTTAAATATTTATTTCTACTTACTCCACAAAGACAAAGAATGGCTAAATTATGAATAAATTTTATATGCATAAATCCAAAGACAATGAGGAAAGAAGTCACAAAAGAGGGGGCTCATTATGTTCTCTATATGACAGAAGTGTTTGTACACAAAGGGATTAAAATTCCACATGTGCTGTACCCCAAAAGTGAAGACTACTACCTTCCTGGAAGAAATAATGGAATGTACAGATTGCAGACATTGAAGCAAAGAAGCAACAGGCTGGAGATAAAAGGCACAGTACAAGGGAGATGGGAGTGAGGAACCAAGGAAATGAAATTTTTTAGTGAATATAGATAATATAAAATGTGAAGCCCTTAATTATTCTCAAGAACTTTCATGTGATGCTGGTAACAATCTTCACTTAACTGGGACATCATATATATTTTTTTCTGGAGTAACTGACTCCTTGAAATCCCCTTAAAATATTCACATATCTTTACACAGAAGTTCAGTTCATCAAGGTCCATGCACGTTGCACTTGTAATATACTTCCTCTTCTTAAACATGAATTTGAAGCTGAAGATTCTCAGATGTTTGTGGATGATCTATAATTTCAAAGACAGAGAACAAAAGAATAATAATATTGACAGAAGTAAGAGTACCTTAATAAGCAGAGATATTGCAAGGAAGAGAATTAAACATTAACACAAACATGCAGAAAAATCTTTATGGCAAAAAAAAGAGAAACCCTCTAAAGACTACTGGTTAAAAATACCTCATAAAAGCAGACAAAGTTCTTTATATTTGAAAATATTATAGAAGATATGAAACCATAGGTAGAAATATGGAAGAAAATGTTGGTAAATTCCCTAAAGAGTAAAGGTAAGAAATAGAGAGCTAGAATGTTGGAGACAAATGATAGGAAACAATACTTAAATAATTCTAGATAAAGCAAAGAGAAAGGAAAGGAAGGGCAATTTTATTTTAAAAATTACAAAATTATTCATCAAAGTGAAGGAAATCAATTTAGAAAGAAATGACCCAGACCCAAGAAATCCCAGAGAAGTAACTTAGAAGAAAAATAAAAACCTAATGTTGTGGCAAAGTCTTGTGGAATTCTAGAGCACCAGAAGTGGAATTTTCTAAGATCATCAAATTGAGGATCAAAAGAAAAAAAGAAAAAAGGGTGAAGGAGTCAGAGCCATACAGAAAGAGAGAGAGTGAGACATTTACATTTAAATGCTGTGAGATTATCATGGGGGGGTGATTCATTAATACAATTGCAAGTCACTGGTGGGGCAGAGAAAAGAAACATACAAAATATAAGGAAAATCAATTTTCAAATTAGATTTTGTTGCACAAACAAAGCAGCATATTGGGAGAGGCTGAAATTTTTTCATATTGATCATATATTTGTTGTTTGTTTTGGTCTTCCAATTTGTAATACTATTTAACTGCTTATGGAGTTGTTGGGTTAAATCTAATTTCTTTCAAAAATTAAAACTCATTAAATTATCTTCACTTGAATAAAATATTCAACCCAAGAAAATAAGATTAGCATATGCTAAAATAGATACCTCTTTCAGCTGGGAAGGCAGACAGGAACATCAGCTAGCTTTCTCCCTTGGCTTCTTCATGAGGATTTGCTAGTGGCATTTTCCTTTTGCTTCTCTGTCATAGTTTGCTAGGTGCCAGAAGGTGATATACCAGAAGCAGAATGGCTTTTATGAGGAAGAATTTATTAAGTTGGAAATTTACAGTTCTAAGGCTGTAATAAAATGTCCCATTAAAGCAAGTCTATAAAAATGTCCAAATTAAGGCACCAACAAGAGGTTACCTTCACTCAAGGAAGATTTATGAAGCTCAGGATTTCTCTGTCTACTGGAAAGGTACATGGTGAGCATGGTGATGTCTGCTAACTTTCTCTCCAGGCCTCTTGAGTCATGAAGCTCCACCAGGGGCTTTTCTCTTTTTCATCATCAAAGGTCACTGACTGCATAGGCTCTCAACTCTCATGGATCTCATAGCTCTGTAGCTCTCTCCAAAATGTTTCCCCTTTTAAAAGATTCAAGTAAACTAATCAAGACCAATCTGGAATGGGTGAAGTCACATCTCACTCTACACAAATGAGTGTGTGACATCTCCATGGAGATAATCTAATCAGGCTTCTAACCTACAGTGATGAATATGGATTTTTTTAAAAAATGGCTGCCTCCACAAGATGGACCAGGATTAAAATACAGCTTTTCTAGGGTACATAATTCTTTCAAAATGGCACATTCCACCCTCTGGACCCTAGAAAAGACGTTTTTTTCCCCATAAACAAAATAAATTAATTCCATCACAATTTCAGAAATACTTAAACCATTTCAGTAACAATACAAGTATAGTACAAGCTTAAAACCAGTACAAAGTTAATTACAGGCACGGTCTGTCCTAAGGTAAGATTATCCTCTGGCTCTGGACATGTAAAACTCAGAAAAAGTTATTTGCTGGCAACATATAAAGGAGAAATAGCCATAGGATATATATAGCTATTTCAATAGTGAGGAGTTGGAAGGAACACAGGGTTCACCAGACAGAAGCAGTTTTGAAAACCTGCAGGGCAATATCCATTCTACTTCAAAGTCTGAGAGTCATTTATCTTTGGGGGTTCAGAAAGTAACTGTCCTGCCCTTTCCAAGGGTTTATGCAGTGGCCCATACCTTTCTCAATACAACATTGGGGGACATTAGAGAGGCCAACATTTTCTCAGCTCCACCCTCCCCAAGCATCTGGGCTGCACATGAGCTCTCTACCATCTCTGGGACTTGTGTTCAATCCCTCCATGTGGAGCAACCAGGCTCTCCCCAATCCCTAAGGAATGTTCTCCAACATTTCTAAGGCCTGAGGTGGAACAACTCTTCCAATGTAAGGAGATGGAAAGCCCACTCTCTGCCTTGTGGGCAATCTCACCCTCTCCAAGTGCTTGGGTGTGCTGCTCTCCTGGACCAAGTTTTCTTTATTTGAGCCCCAACCTCTGTGATTCTTCCTCTGAAGACATTTTACTTTCACTTTATCCCTTTCCTGAGGTTCCCAGTTGAGACTGGCAACAGTCCCATATATACAGATCCCATAGCACTCTTACTTGCTTTCTATGTAGTAAGCAAGGATCATGCCCATCAGTCAGAAGTTTCCACAAATCCTTCCTGGATAATTGCATCCCCAATTCTGGCTCTTTCTGAAATGGCTGACTGGTTCCATATTTGGTTAAATCTTCTCTTGGACACTATTCCATATTATCTCCCTTTCTGGGAGCCCAGAATTTTCCAGAACATAACTTATGAATTCGTTGTACCCAAGAGTTCAGTTCTCAGCTTATCCCTGTCCTGTCATGTTTCACTATAAGCTGCAAGGAGAAACCAGGTTGTACTTCCAACGTTTAATTTGGAAAAATCTTCTGCTAAATATAAAAGTTCATGTCTTTTAAGATATGCCTTCCATCTAAAGCCAGCAATCAGTTTTGCTAGATTAAATGTCATTTTTAAATAAAAATTACCTTACTTCCAGTTTGCAATAACACATGACTCATTTCTCTCTGGAGACTTGTCAGAGGTTCCTTTAGAATCCACATTTCTACCAAAAGTCTCTTCACAGCACTCTAGGCCTTCTCTATCAAGCTCCTCACAAGTCCTCCAAAATATTCCCATTATCCATTATAAAAAACCATCCCAACATGTTTGGCATTTATAAACTGAAACACCCCACTTTTCTGGTACCAAGATCCATTCTAGTTTGCTAGCTGCCAAAATGCAAGATACCAGAAGCAGATGGCTTTTAAAAGAGGAAATCTATTAAGTTGCAAATTTACAGTTCTAAGGCAGTGAAAATGTCCAAAATAAAGCAAGACTATAAAAATGTCCAAATTAAGTCACCAACAGCAGTTTACCTTCATCAAGAAAGGCCAATGAAATCCAGGGTTTCACTCTCAACTGGAACACGCCAAGCATGGCAACATCTGCTGCCTCCCTCTCCTGGCTCCTTGTTTCATGAATCTCCACTGGGGCATTTTCCTTATTCATCCTCAAAGGACTCTGGCTGTGTTAGCTCTCAGCCAGCGCTCATGGATCTCATGACTCTGTACCTCTTTCCAAAATGTTACCTCTTTTAATGAATTCAAGTAAACTAATTAAGATCCACCTTGAATAGGTGGATTAATATCTCCTTCTAGACAAAGGTTAATACCCACAAATACATGTGCCATATCTCCATGGAGATAATTTAATCAGGTTCCCAACCTACAGTATTGAATAAAGATGAAAAGAAATAGCTGCCTCCACAAGGTGGATCAGTATTAAAACATGGATTTTCTAGGGTACCTAACCCTTTCAAACTGGCACAATCTCCAAAGATCTCTGGCTGTGTGGGCTCACAAGCTGTTTTGAAAATGGTTCCCTTTTAAAGAACTTTAGTAAGCCACCCCACCTTGAATAGATATAGACCCATCTCCATAGAACCCACCTAATCAAAAAGTCTCAAGTAAATTTAGGTGTGTCACAGCTCCATGAAAACAATTTAATCAAAATGATCCCACCCAACAATATTGAATGAGGATTTAAGGACATGAATTTTCTGGGGGTACACAACAGCTTCAATCTGGCACACCATGTGATAGATATCAGACTTTCTTGAGTCTACGTATCTTTCTCTAGATGGCTTACAGAAAGTTTGGACATTTTTATGACCATAAGGCTGCAAAAATGTAACTTAATGAATTCCATTTTAAAACCTGTACCATTTTGAGTATATTGCATTCTAGAAGCTTTGAGCTAAAACAGAGATTAAAGAAAAAATATGTACAAATAGGAACCATCAACCAGACACTGCTAACAGAATTGCCAACTGACCGATTTCATGAGACTAGTATCATGTGAATTTAACTCCAACTCTGAGTCATCACCTCTACCCTGCTAAACAATTTGATTTAATCTTTTTTGAAAGGTAAGTGTCACAGGGATGGTGTATAGTTAGTGTAATTAATATGAAATCTGGTACATAAAATTTTTAAATTTCAGATGTATAGCTAATGTATCATGCGTTATTCATTTTAATAATGTGTGGATATAATGAAAGAAAAAATTAAGCACATGAGGAAAACAGAATTATTTTTTTATTAGATGTTGTAAAACAAGAAATGGAAAATAATAAAGTAAATGTTTTGATGAAAATAGAGGTAAAAACTTTAGCTTATACATTGGACATTTTTGTTGGCTTCAGTATCCAGGTTGTGTCCTATGAAAAATTGCCTATAAGATGATGAGAAGGAGAAAAAAGCCCGCTGTTAGATAAATTCTTTTTTGAAATTTCCAAAATAAGACAACAACCCTAAATAGCATTCTTGAGAGAGCAATAATGCTATACATTTTACAAAGTAGATGAGGAAAGTTAGTGATAGTTCAGTATTATTATGATAATTTTCACTGTTGGAAGCTCTGCAGAGTCTCAGATTGTGTTAGTCATGGGAGAGAATATAGGGACAGACAGACAAAGTCACAATTTAGCATTTTTTAATTGGCAAACGATTTATCAAGAAGGTATCAAGGCCTTTCTAAGGGCAATAGAAATATTCCACCATTTATCATCTTCAACACCATATATTTGGACACAAACAGATTTATATGAACTGAAACAAAATTGGTTCAATAAAACAAAGGAATAATGAAATGCTCTATGATCAATAAACCAAAGATGATGCACATGGGAGTAATTTTGTAGGTGATTAATTGATTGTGTGATTACCATATACAGGCACCCATTATAGGTTAAATATTCAAAAACTTTGTATTGATGTTTTATTCCTCTCTTTAATGCTTTATTGATTATGACTGCAGTAATGACCAATCTCACAGTTGACTGTGAGTAAATATTGAAATATATTTACTTTCTGATGTGGTTTCCTTTTATCCACATGCCCAGAGTCATCTTCATGACCTTATTTCTTAGCCTGTCTATGATGGAATTCAAGGTTGGGGGTACCATAGTGCAGGACACAGAAATTACAATGTCAAAAATAGAAAAGGATGTTGATGTTGGCCTTAGTAAGCAGTGAAGCTAGTGAAGAGAAATAATACAACCACTGGAAGATGTGAAAGGCTGAATTAATAGTCATTGGATTTTCTACCAATGAAAATGTGTACACTGTAGATTCAGTACTCTTATGCACTTAGTTGTGGAACCTGATCAGGAATGTCCTGATTGTCATGATCACAACTTTATATGAGCACCTTCACACCCCTGTCCAGTTGTTCCTGAAGAATTTATGTTTCCTGGATCTCTGCCTCATTTCAATCATAACCCCCAAATCCCCAATGAGTTTTCAACTAATTGACCCAAAACAAGTCCATCTGCTTCCTCGGCTGTGTCATCCAAGACTTCTTGACAGTTTGTAATGTATCTGCAGGGCTTTTCTTATCACAACAATGTACTTTAACTTCTATGCTGCCACCTATCATCATGTGCAAGGTGAAGTCATCATGAACAGGGTCATGTGTGCGCAGATGGCAGCTATGTCTTGGCTGTGTGGGAATCTGAATACAGTGATGCACACAGCTGGTACCTTCTCTTTATCCTTTGGGTCTAGTGTGTTCAGTCAGTTCTGGAAGAACACCCAGTTTTCAGTTGTTTCTTGTTCAAAATACTTAATAGGAAAAATTGTGCCCATCTTCATTACTGTTTGTGGAGTCTTGCTGTATTAATTTCATTGTCATTTCCTCTGTCTATAACTTCCCCAATGTCAAGAAGATTCCATCAAAAGGTCAGTTAAGAACATACTCTACTTGTCTTTCACACCTTCTGTTGATTGTATTATTCCTCTTCACTAGCTTCACTGCTTACTAAGGCCAACATTAACCTCCTTCTCTATTTTTGACATTGTAATTTCTGTGTCCTACACTATGGTACCCCCAACCTTGAATCCCATCATAGACAGACTAAGAAATAAGGCCATGAAGGTGGCTCTGGGCATGTGGATAAAAGGAATGCACATCAGAGAGTAAATATATTTAAATAGCAAATATAATCTACAAATGTTGATGGTTTATTCATTTTTCCTCTTAGTTTTACAAATAAATATATACAAAGAAAAAATTTTCATATCCCTTATTAGGAATTTTCACTGGGCACAAATGTCATTATTGTTATTCTATAATTATGTAAGACTTTCAAAGTCCTAAAGTTAAATATACATTTGCCCATTCATTTTTAGGTGTATTTATAAGAAGAATAAAGCTATTTTTGTATGATATAAAGAAATGTCATTGCTTGGAAATCACAACCACATATTAACAATCTTTACCAATCATTCAAAAGCAACAAACAAAAAAACACCCCAAACTCCCACTGTGTCCCACTGTCTTATGATATGACAGGCTTATTCAAATAACTAATATATTGGAGAGCCTTTGGACATATTAATATTATTCATTCTTTGTATTAGGTTAGTTTTATAAACACACCATAAGGGACAAAAGTTCAAAATTGAATGTAGTGATCTCACCCACCAAACTTTCCTTATAGGAAGCTATCTTTCACTACATATTCTCATTTAAGGGTTTCAGTAAAATGACAAAAGGGAAAGAAATTGGATTTTTTTTCCAGGAACAGATATCAGAATCCAAAAAAAAAAAAGAGCTGTGATTCACAAATATTCATTCATTCAGTTTTCCTCCAAAGTTTACAAGTAGGTATTTGAAAGAAAAAAGAGAGTAGTGCCTCAGTAATTTTCATTAGTCAGAAAAGTTACATTTTCTATTACAATGACAACTCAAGAATTCCTAATTCTTGAGTTATGGATCTTGAGTTATGGATCTTTTTCTAACTCTTGTCTTATGGAGAATTTTGTAAGCTGAATTCTACCTTTTTTTGGTGCATGGTCCAGGAATTGAACCCAGGTCTACTGCATGGAAAGTGAACATTCTACCACTGAACCATCCATGCACCCATAATTCTACTTATTTTCAGATGATGTACAGAAACATGTTTGCTTAGAAAACATTAGCACACATTGCCAATTATTACCAAAAACAAAAAAAATTTAACAAAAGCAATCCAATCCTTCTATCCTATTATCTCACCAAATGAATGCATTACAATCTTTTGGGATCCTTTGCAATATTTGTATTCATTCACTGTACAAGTTCGAAAAGATTTATGTACCCTACAAAAGCCATGTTTTAATCCTAATCAACCTTGTGGGAGCAAACATTTCTTCTAATCCCTATTCAGTACCATAGGTTGTAAACTTGATTGGGTTGTCTCCATGGAGATATGACTCACCCAATTGTGGGTACTAACCTTTCAATAGAGGGAGATGTGACCCCACCCATTCCAGCTGTGCCTTGATTACTTTACTTGAAACTTTTAAAAGAGGCATTTTGGAGAAAGCTTGAGAATGATGAGAACAGCAGAGACACAAGAACTACAGAATCTATCAGCCAGCAACCTTTGGAGATGAAGGAGAGTGCCCCATGAGAGTGCCCATCATGAAGCAAGAGGCCTGAAGAAGAAGGTAGAAGATGTCACCATGTTTGCCATGTGCCTTTCCAGTTAAGAAAGAAACACTGAACTTCTTCACCATTTATTGAGTGAAGCTAGCAAACTAGAACAGATTTTGGTAGTAAGAGTGGGATGCTGCTGTGGTTTGCAAATACCAAACACATTGAAATATCTTTGTAAAGGGATAAGGGAAAGACTCTGGAAGATTTGTGAAGAAGTTGATAGAGAAGGCCTAGAATGCTTTGAAGAGACTGTTGGTACAAATGTGTATGCTAGACAGAAATGAGGCATGTATTATTGCAAATGTAAGACAGGTAATCCATGTTTTAAGATGGCAGACAATCTGGCAAAGTTGATGAGTTTTGGAT
This sequence comes from Tamandua tetradactyla, assembly GCF_023851605.1. NCBI lineage: Eukaryota > Metazoa > Chordata > Mammalia > Pilosa > Myrmecophagidae > Tamandua > Tamandua tetradactyla. Next base: position 10,566 of record NW_027518271.1, read on the forward strand.
GAAAGGTGAATTTAAAAAGCTATAAACTTGGAAATTCAACAGAATAGATTTCCAAATTAAATGTTGAAAGTGCAGTCTGGATTCTCCTTGCAGCTTATAATGAAATGTGACAAGAAAAAGATAAGAATTGAACTCTTGGGTACAAAGAAACCAGCAATTGATGATGTGGAAAATTGTGGGCTTCCAGAAAGGGAGACCCCAGAGAATAGTGCCCCATTTGAGAATCTAAGCAAATGTGGAACCAGTCAGACATTTCAGAAAATGCCAGGATTGGAAATGGAGCTATCCAGGAAGAATATGTGGAAACTCCTGCTGTCTGATGGACACAATCCTTACTTGCTACATAGAAAGCCAACAACAGTGTTGTGGGACTTGTATAAAAGGAACTGCTGACAGTCTCAACTAGGGGGTGCAGAAAAGGGACAATATGAAGGTAAAATAATTTCAGAAACAGAACTGTGGAAGCAAAATTCCAGAATCAAGTCTCCTCAAGACAGGAGAGCAGACCCACTCAAGCATGTGGAGAGGGCAAGTTTGACCCAAAGGCAGAAGATGGGCCTTCCACCTTGGCGGAGTGAAGAAGTCCTTCAGCCTCAAACCTTGGAGAGGGTGCAACACATTCCTTGGGGGATTGGGGAGAGTCTGGATGCCACCACATGGAGGGTTGAACATATTCTCTAGAAATGACAGAGAGCCTGGTTGCAGTCCAGATGCTTGAAGAGGGTAGAGCCAAGAAAAAGGTGGTCTCCAAAAAGTCCCCTTGCATTCAGACAGAGGCAAGCTGCTCCATATGTCCTTGGAAATGGTGGGACTGCCACTTTCTAAATCCCCAAAGATAAATGATTTTCAGACTTTGAAACAGAATGGCCATTGCCCTGCAGGTTTTCAAGACTGCTTGGGTCCAGTGATCCCTGTGTTCCCTCCAATCTCTCCCTATTGAAATGGCTGTATATATCTCATGACTGTGTCTCCTTTGTATGTTGGCAGCAAATGAATTTTTACACACCCAGAGCCAGAGGATAATGTTGACTTAGGACAGACCATGCCTGTGTTTAACTTTGATGAGACCTTGTAATGGTTTAAATCTTGTATTACATTTGTATTGTTATTGAAATAGTTTAAGGATTTCTGATATTGTGATGGAATTAATGTATTTTTGTATATGGAAAAAAAACATGTCATTTTTAGGGTCCAGAGGGTGGAGCATGCCATTTTGAAAGGATTATGTGCCCTAGAAAATCCATGTTTTAATCCTAATCAATCTTGTGGTAGCAACCATTTTTTCTAGGTCCTATTCAGCACTATAGCTTGGAAACTTGATTGGGTTGTCCTCATGGTGATGTGACTCACCCAATTGTGGGTATTAACCTTTGAATAGAGGGAGATGTGATTCCCCCATTCCAGATGGGTCTTCATTACTTTACTGGAATCTTTTAAATGAGGAAGCATTTTGGAGAAAGCTTGAGAATCATGAGAACAGCAGAGACATCAGAACGACAGAATCCACCAGTCAGTAACATTTGGGGATGAAGGAAAATGCCCCTGGGGTAACTTCATGGAGCAAGAGGCCTGGAGAGGAAGCTAGAAGGCATTTCCATGTTCACCATGCGCTTTTCCAGTTGAGGGAGAAACCCTGAAATTCATCAGCATTTCTTGAGTGCAGCTAGCAAACTAGAACAGTGTCACATTTACACATCACTGTGAGGGATACATTAGTTCAAAATTAAATATGGTGTCCTTGCTCACTTCATTCTACTGATGCGATATTCTCTTTCATTTTTATATTCATTACCAGTTTTCTGTGAAAGGAGAAATTAAAAATGAGTGTTAAATGATTTTTCCAGAGATAGTTATCAGAACAAATGGGAATAGATAAACTATTATTAAAGTGTCATAAGTAAATGAATATTAATTTGAGTTATGTTTTCTTTTTATCTCAACATAACTATAATTTATTGTATCTGATATAAAAAATTATGTGATTGTGTGTGTATGTGTGTGTGTATGTGTGTGCTGTGTGTGTGTGTGTGTGTGTTTGGTTTGCTTAAGTTCCTGGGATGCAATATATTATAAATGGATTGGTTTTTACAATGGGGATTAATTAAATTAGTTACTATTTTAAGGCCATGAAAATGTCCCAATTAAGGCATCAATAAAATGATACCTGAACTCTGAGACAGAACACCGTCATCTGGTATAACTCTGTAATTGGAAGTTAAATGATGACGTCTACTGGTCATTCTCTCCAAGATTTCCTTGCTTCCAGATTCTGGCTTAAGTGGCTTCCTCTCTGAGTTTCTGTGGGTCCTTTCTTAGCGTCTGCAGAGCTTTCTCTATATGCTTCTCTGGGTTTTTTCTGTTTTTTATCCCTTTATAAAGGACTCCAGTAAAAGATTCAGATCCTCCTTAAGTGGGGTGGTCACATTGCATTTGAAGTAACTGAAACAAAAGGTTCCACTTAGGGCAGGTCTGTATCATCAGGAATGGATTAAAAGAATACGGGCTTTTCTGGGAAATATAACAGCTTCATACTAGCAAAATCATTATAAAAATTTTTAAATCATATTCGTACTTTTTAAAATAAAGGTAAAACTTTACAACACCTCATTTTGCTTATAATCGAGGATCCTCCTTAATCATAAAAGTTGTGTCTTCATGTCTGATTGACATTCTACTAGATATCTTAAAACTTCTTCAATCATTCCCCTATAATTGTACAATAGTTTTATTCTTGCATTAGAAGAAATATTTGTTTGAATCAATCATAAAAATGTATGTAAGTGCTTTTCTTGAATCATTTTAGAAAAATTCACAAGGTTCTCATTATTAATCATGTGATATTATGAAATTATTCCTCCAGAATATTTCATAATTTTTAATATATTTTATGTCAGCAAATATTTTAAAATTAATGAATTTCTGATTTTACAAGGATGGATTACATTTGATATTTTAAGTTTATTCCAATTTTCTATCTGTCTCAAGTGCTCCCTTTAGTATTTTTTGAAGATCTGGTCTCTTGGTCACAAATTCTCTCAGTGATTTTTTTGTCTAAAAATGTTTTAAATTCTTCCTCATTTTTTTTTTACATGGGCAGGCACCGGGAATCGAACCCAGGTCCTCGGGCATGGGAGGCAAGCACTCTTACCTGCTGAGCCACCGTGGCCTGCTCCCCCTCATTTTTTTTATTAATTAAAAAAATTAACTAACACAACATTTAGAAATCATTCCATTCTACATATGCAATCAGTAATTCGTAATATCATCACATAGGTGTATGGTCATCATTTCTCAGTACACCTGCATCGATTTAGAGAAAGAAATAGCAAGACAACAGAAGAAGTAATAAAATGATAACACAGAGAGAAAACAAAAATAAAAATAAAAAGTACAAAAATATATAAGAAAAAAAAAACTATAGCTCAGATGCAGCTTCATTCAGCGTTCCAACATAATTACATTACAATTACGCAATTAGGCAGTATTGTGCTGACCATTTTTTTTTTTTTTAGAAATCATACCATTCTACATATGCAATCAGTAATTCTTAACATCATCACATAGATGCATGATCATCGTTTCTTAGTACATTTGCATCGGTTTAGAAGAACTAGCAATATAACCGAAAAAGATATAGAATGTTAACATAGAGGAAAAAAATAAAAGTAATAATAGTAAGAACAAAACAAAACAAAACAAAAACCTATAGCTCGGATGCAGCTTCATTCAGTGTTTCAACATGATTACTTTACAATTAGGTATTATTGTGCTGTCCATTCTTGAGTTTTTGTATCTAGTCCTATTGCACAGTCTGTATCCCATCAGCTCCAATTACCCATTATCTTACCCTGTTTCTAACTCCTGCTGGACTCTGTTACTAATGACATATTCCAAGTTTATTCTCGAGTGTCGATTCACATCATTGGGACCATACAGTATTTGTCTTTTAGGTTTTGGCTAGACTCACTCAGCATAATGTTCTCTAGGTCCATCCATGTTATTACATGCTTCATAAGTTTATCCTGCCTTAAAGCTGCATAATATTCCATCGTACGTATATACCACAGTTTGTTTAGCCACTCGTCTGTTGATGGACATTTTGGCTGTTTCCATCTCGTTGCAGTTGTAAATAATGCTGCTATAAACATTGGCGTGCAAATGTCCGTTTGAGTTTTTGCCCTTAAGTCCTTTGAGTAAATTTCCAGCAATGGTAGTGCTGGGTCGTATGGCAATTCTCTATTCAGCTTTTTGAGGAACCGCCAAACTGCCTTCCACAGTGGTTGCACCGTTTGATATTCCCACCAACAGTGGATAAGTGTGCCTCTTTCACCGCATCCTCTCCAGCACTTGTCATTTTCTGTTTTGTTGATAATGGCCATTCTGGTGGGTGTGAGATGATATCTCATTGTGGTTTTGATTTGCATTTCTCTAATGGCCAGGGACATTGAGCATCTCTTCATGTGTCTTTTGGCCATTTGTATTTCCTCCTCTGAGAGGTGTCTATTCAAGTCTTTTTCCCATTTTGTAATTGGGTTGGCTGTCTTTTTATTGTTGAGTTGAACAATCTCATTATAGATTCTGGATACTAGACCTTTATCTGATATGTCGTTTCCAAATATTGATTCCCATTGTATAGGCTGTCTTTCTACTTTCTTGATGAAGTTCTTTGATGCACAAAAGTGTTTAATTTTGAGGAGTTCCCATTTATTTATTTCCTTCTTCAGTGCTCTTGCTTTCGGTTTAAGGTCCATAAAACTGCCTCCAATTGTAAGATTCATAAGATATCTCCCTACATTTTCCTCTAACTGTTTTATGGTCTTAGACCTAATGTTTAGATCTTTGATCCACTTTGAGTTAACTTTTGTGTAGGGTGTGAGATATGGGTCTTCTTTCATTCTTTGCATATGGATATCCAGTTCTCTAGGCACCATTTATTGAAGAGACTGCTCTGTCCCAGGTGAGTTGGCTTGACTGCCTTATCAAAGATCAAATGTCCATAGATGAGAGGGTCTATATCTGAGCACTCTATTCGATTCCATTGGTCGATATATCTATCTTTATGCCAATACCATGCTGTTTTGACCACTGTGGCTTCATAATATGCCTTAAAGTCAGGCAGTGCGAGACCTCCAGCTTCGTTTTTTTTCCTCAAGATATTTTTAGCAATTCGGGGCACCCTGCCCTTCCAGATAAATTTGCTTATTGGTTTTTCTATTTCTGAAAAATAAGTTGTTGGGATTTTGATTGGTATTGCATTGAATCTGTAAATCAATTTAGGTAGGATTGACATCTTAACTATATTTAGTCTTCCAATCCATGAACACGGTATGCCCTTCCATCTGTTTAGGTCTTCTGTGATTTCTTTTAGCAGTTTTTCGTAGTTTTCTTTATACAGGTTTTTGTCTCTTTAGTTAAATTTATTCCTAGGTATTTTATTCTTTTAGTTGCAATTGTAAATGGGATTTGTTTCTTGATTTCCCCCTCCGCTTGTTCATTGCTAGTGTATAGAAATGCTACAGATTTTTGAATGTTGATCTTGTAACCTGCTACTTTGCTGTACTGATTTATTAGCTCTAGTAGTTTTGTTGTGGATTTTTCCGGGTTTTCGACGTATAGTATCATATCGTCTGCAAACAGTGATAGTTTTACTTCTTCCTTTCCAATTTTGATGCCTTGTATTTCTTTTCCTTGTCTAATTGCTCTGGCTAGAACCTCCAACACAATGTTGAATAATAGTGGTGATAGTGGACATCCTTGTCTTGTTCCTGATCTTAGGGGGAAAGTTTTCAATTTTTCCATTAAGCATGATATTAGCTGTGGGTTTTTCATATATTCCTCTATCATTTAAGGAAGTTCCCTTGTATTCCTATCCTTTGAAGTGTTTTCAACAGGAAAGATGTTGAATCTTGTCAAATGCCTTCTCTGCATCAATTGAGATGATCATGTGATTTTTCTGCTTTGATTTGTTGATATGGTGTATTGCATTAATTGATTTTCTTATGTTGAACCATCCTTGCATACCTGGGATGAATCCTACTTGGTCATGATGAATAATTCTTTTAATGTGTTGTTGGATACGATTTGCTAGAATTTTATTGAGGATTTTTGCATCTATATTCATTAGAAAGATCAGCCTGTAGTTTTCTTTTCTTGTAATATCTTTGCCTGGTTTTGATATGAGGGTAATGTTGGCTTCATAGAATGAATTAGGTAGTTTTCCCTCCCCTTCGATTTTTTTGAAGAGTTTGAGGAGAGTTGGTACTAATTCTTTCTGGAACGTTTGATAGAATTCACATGTGAAGCCGTCTGGTCCTGGACTTTTCTTTTTAGGAAGCTTTTGAATGGCTGATTCAATTTCTTTACTTGTGATTGGTTTGTTGAGGTCATCTATGTCTTCTTGAGTCAAAGTTGGTTGTTCATGTCTTTCCAGGAACCCGTCCATTTCCTCTAAATTGTTGTATTTATTAGCGTAAAGTTGTTCATAGTATCCTGTTATTACCTCCTTTATTTCTGTGAGGTCAGTAGTTATGTCTCCTCTTCCATTTCTGATCTTATTTATTTGCATCCTCTCTCTTCTTCTTTTGTCAATCTTGATAGGGGCCCATCAATCTTATTGATTTCTCATAGAACCAACTTCTGGCCTTATTGATTTTCTCTATTGTTTTCATCTTTTCAATTTCATTTATTTCTGCTCTAATCTTTGTTATTTCTTTCCTTTTGCTTGCTTTGGGTTAGTTTGCTGCTCCTTCTCCAGTTCTTCCAATGGACAGTTAATTCCTGCATTTTTGCCTTTTCTTCTTTTCTGATATAGGCATTTAGAGGAATAAAATTCCCTCTTAGCACTGCCTTTGCTGCGTCCCATAAGTTTTGATATGTTGTGTTTTCATTTTCATTCGCCTCGAGGTATTTGCTAATTTCTCTAGCAATTTCTTCTTTGACTACTCGTTGTTTAGGAGTGTGTGTTGAGACTCCACGTATTTGTGAATTTTCTGGCACTCCACCTATTATTGATTTCCAACTTCATTCCTTTATGATCCTAGAAAGTGTTGTGTATGATTTCAATCTTTTTAAATTTGTTAAGACTTGCTTTGTGACCCAGCATATGGTCTATCTTTGAGAATGATCCATGAGCACTTGAGAAAAAGTTGTATCCTGCTGTTGTGGGATGTAATGTCCTATAAATATCTGTTAAGTCTAGCTCATTTATAGTAATATTCAGATTCTCTATTACTTTATTGATCCTCTGTCTAGATGTTCTGTCCATTGATGAGAGTGGGGAATTGAAGTCTCCAACTATTATGGTATATGAGTCTATTTCCCTTTTCAGTGTTTGCAGTGTATTCCTCACATATTTTGGGGCATTCTGGTTCAGTGCATAAATATTTATGATTGTTATGTTTTCTTGTTTAATTGTTCCTTTTATTAGTATATAGTGTCCTTCTTTGTCTCTTTTGACTGTTTTACATTTGAAGTCTAATTTGTTGGATATTAGTGTAGCCACTCCTGCTCTTTTCTGGTTGTTATTTGCATGAAATATCTTTTCCCAACCTTTCACTTTCAACCTATGTTTATCTTTGGGTCTAAGATGTGTTTCCTGTAGACAGCATATAGAAGGATCCTGTTTTTTAGTCCATTCTGCCATTCTATGTCTTTTGATTGGGGTATTCAGTCCATTGACATTTAGTGTTATTACTGTTTGGATAATATTTTCCTCTAACATTTTGCCTTTTGTATTATATATATCATATCTGATTTTCCTTCTTTCTACACTCTTCTCCATACCTCTCTCTTCTGTCTTTTTGTATCTGTCTCTAGTGCTCTCTTTAGTATTTCTTGTAGAGCTGGTCTGTTGGTCACAAATTCTCTCAGTGACTTTTTGTCTGAGAATGTTTTAATTTCTCCCTCATTTTTGGAGGATAATTTTGCTGCATATAGGAGTCTTGGTTGGCAGTTTTTCTCTTTTAGTAATTTAAATATATCATCCCACTGTCTTCTAGCTTCCATGGTTTCTGCTGAGAAATCTACACATAGTCTTATTGGGTTTCCCTTGTATGTGATGGATTGTTTTTCTCTCACTGCTTTCAAGATCCTCTCTTTCTCTTTGACCTCTGACATTCTAACTAGTAAGTGTCTTGGAGAATGCCTATTTGGGTCTAATCTCTTTGGGGTGCGCTGCACTTCTTGGATCTGTAATTTTATGTCTTTCATAAGAGTTGGGAAATTTTCAGTGATAATTTCTTCCATTAGTTTTTCTCCTCCTTTTCCCTTCTCTTCTCCTTCTGGGACACCCACAACACGTATATTTGTGTGGTCTATATTGTCCTTGATTTCCCTGATACCCTGTTCAAATTTTTCCATTCTTTTCCTGATAGTTTCTGTTTCTTTTTGGAATTCTGATGTTTCATCTTCCAAATCACTAATTCTATCTTCTGCCTCTTTAAATCTATCATTGTAGGTATCCATTGTTTTTTCCATCTTTTCTACTTTATCCTTCACTTCCATAAGTTCTGCGATTTGTTTTTTCAGTTTTTCTATTTCTTCTTTTTGTTCAGCCCATGTCTTCTTCATGTCCTCCCTCAATTTATCGATTTCATTTTTGAAGAGGTTTTCCATTTCTGTTCGTATATTCAGCATTAGTTGTCTCAGCTCTTGTATCTCATTTGAGCTATTGGTTTGTTCCTTTGACTGGGCCATATTCTCAATCTTCTGAGCATGGACAGTTATCTTCTGCTACTGGCATCTGGGCATTTATTCAGATTTCTCTGGGTGTCAGACCCAGCAAGGTTGTAAGATTTTTATGTGAAATCTCTGGGATCTGTTTTTCTTATCTTGCCCAGTACATGGCACACGTGGCACACGTTTGCCTCAAGTGTTTGGAGTGGGTCTCCCCCAGTCACTGATCTCCATGGCCTGGGGATTTTCGATCCAATTCTCTCCATTGGTTCAAGGGCCGCGCATGGTGGGGTTGTCAGCTGCCGTGGCTTGAGGGGACCCTGTGCCTGGCCGTGGGCCGCAGCGGGCCTGGGGGCTTCCCCCCCAGACCAGGAAGCCTCCCGCAGGGGGGGGCCACCGTGGCTTGTCTAGCCCTCTGATCCGAGACTCGTAGCTGCGGACTCGAAGCCAAGACTCAAAGCCACCCACAAAAGAGGGGCGCCGGCCACCTTGGCTTGGGAAACTTGCCTCTCCGAGACTCTCAGCCGGCCCAGGAAGGTGGGAGGTATTAGCTCCGACCGCCGCAGCTGCCGCTGCTCAGGAAATCGCTCGCCGCTTGGGGATCTCACCGCAGCCGAGTCTCGCAGTCAGACTAGCCAGTCCAGACTGGGTTACGCTGTGTGTCCATTCCCTGCCATAGCCCCGGGAGCTGTTCTGTACTGTTTCTGTTCACCTATTAGTTGATTTGGAGTCAGAGGAACTAAGACGCATGTACCTTACTAAGCCGCCATCTTCGATCCCCCTCCCCCTCATTTCTGAAGGACAATTTTGCTGGATATAGAATTCTTGATTGGCAGTTTTTTCTTTTGATAATTTAAATATATCATCCCACTGTCTTCTCGTCTCCATGGTTTCTGCTGAGAAATCTGCGCATAGTCTTGTTGGGTTTTCATTGTATGTGATGGATTGTTTTTCTCTTGCGCTTTCAAGATTCTCTTTTTCTCTTTGACCTCTGACATTCTGATTAGTAAGTGTCTTGGAGTACGTCTATTTGGATCTATTCTCTTTTGGGTACACTGTACTTCTTGGATCTGTAATTTTAAGTCTTTCATAAGAGTTGGGAAATTTTCAGTGATAACTTCCTCCATTAGTTTTTCTCTTCCCTTTCCCTTCTCTTCTCCTTCTGGGATACCACAATATGTATATTTGTGCACTTCATATTATCATTCACTTCCCTGAGTCCTGCTCATATTTTTCCATTTTTTCCCTATAGTTTCTGTTTCTTGTCAGATTCAGATGTTCCATCCTCCAGTTCACTAATCCATCCTCTGCCTCTTGAAATCTACCATTGTAAGTTTCCATTATTTTTTTCATGTCTTCTACTGTGCCTTTCATTCCCTAAATGTTCATGTTTGTTTTTTTCAGACTTTCCATTTCTTCTTTTTTGTTCATTCCTTGCCTTCTTCATATCTCCCTAAATCATTGATTTGGTTTTTAATGAGGATTTCCATGTCGTTTGTATATTCGAATTAATTGTTTCAGCTCTTGTATCTCATTTGAATTGTTGGTTTTTCTTTTGACTGGGCCATATCTTCAATTTTCTGGTGTGTTTTATTATTTTTTGCTGGATTTTGGCATTTAATTACCTTTATTAGTTTATTCTGGAGCTTGCTTTACTTCTTGTCATGGTTAGGGACACGTGTCAACTTGGCCAAGTTGTGGTACCTGTTTATCTGATTGGGCAAGTGCTGGCCTTTCTCTTGCAATGAGACATTTCATAGGATTAGGTCATGAACATGCCGCTGCATCCACATCTGATTCCATTGTAATCAGCCAAAGGGAAGTGTCTTCTGCAATTAATGATGCTAAATTGATCATGGGAAGCCTTTTAAGGAGACTCAGAGGAGACAGGTACCATTCCCGCTTTGGCTGGTGAGCCTCCTGTGGAGTTCATCCAGGCCATCATCGGAGTCGTCAGCTTGCAGCCTGCCCTGTGGATTTTGATTCTGCATTTCTGTGGTCACTTGAGACACTTTTATAAATTTTATATTTGCAAGTTTCCCTGTTGATTCTGTTTCCCTAGAGAACCTAACTAATACACTTCTTTACCCAGGGTTTTCTTGCTGGATGATTTTTGGTCTATCTGTTCTTTAATATTCAGTTCAGCTTTATGGACTGCTAGCTTTAGTTTTGTTTAACAGAGGAGAATTTTTCAGTTCTTGTTTTCTTTTTTCTTGCCCTGCTTGTATGGTACCTTCCCCCCACACACTTAGGAGGGTCTAGTAGGTATTATGACCCCAGCCAGATTTTCCCAGACCAAACTGGCTCCTATCAGAAAGAAGAGTCACCTGCATTGATTTTCCTGAGGGTGAGACCAAGCAGGTTAAAAGACTTTCCTGTGAAGTCTCTGGGCTCTGTTTTCTTATGCTGCCCAGTGTGTGATGCTTGTCTGCCTGCAGGTCTACCCACATAAGATGATATGGTACCTTTAACTTTGGCAGAATGTCCCTGCTGGGAGTGTGGTGGAGACAGAGGAGAGGTTGTAGGCTGGTTTTAATGGCTTCAAATTACCAAGCCCTGGGTTCTGTATCCTTGAGGGAGGGGTTGCACCTGAGTTGGGCTTCACCCTCCCTGGGTAAGGTACAGGTCCAGACAAACCTTGAAATGAGCTGGTTTCTGCCTATGCCTGGGGCAGTTGCTGCTGAGAAGCCCTGCCACTGTATCCAAAGGCAGTCAAGCATTTGTAGAAACACAGCCATGAAAACCTCTGTTTCCTCCATTTTTTTTCTTTTCCATAGCCTGCTCCCTTGGTACCAGGGCAAAAATGAGCGACCTCCACTGTGACCAGGTTCACCTGAGCTAGAGGCCTATTTTTTAGCAGTCAGAATTTGTTCATTAATTCCACAATTGACATTTGGTTGGGCTCAGTCCCTGCTGCTGGTAAAGTCTCTTTCCTTTCCCCTCTGGAAGCAACCTGTGGTGGGGGGCGGGCTGCTATGGCTTGGGGAACTCACAGTTCTGGGGGGCTCACAGCAGGCCCAGCTGGTCCAGACTGCAATACACTGTGTGTCCAGTCACTGACGTGGCCTGAGGAGCTGTTCTGTACTGTTTCTGGTTATTTAGTAGTTGTTCTGGAGGATGAACTAAAATGCACACATTGTTAAGCTGCCATCTTGGCCTGGAAGTCTATTCCAATTTTCATGCAGTATTTTTTCACCAAGAGGTATAACAGAGGGATTGTTGCAATTGATTGCTCACCATGCAGAGGAACATGCTTATTTACTGTTTACTATTCTGTACTCTAAATCATCTATTCATTTATCTGTGGAGTCATAAAATGTATGGTTAACTTGAATGTGCTTTTTTATGCTGTATGGTGAGGTCACATTTCATTATTTTCTATATGAGTATCCTGTTATTACAGCACCATTTGTTGAAATGTTTGCCTGTTTGTTCTGCTTGTTTTTGTTTTTTGGGAAGTGCACACACTGGGAATCAAACTTAGGTCTCCCTCATGGCAAACAAGAATTCTACCAAAGAACTACTCTTGTACCCCCTTGAATGTGCCTTCAAATGGCATAGATACTAATATCTGCTCCATGTAAATTTTGTCCCTCTCTTGAAGTCCCTTTAATTAATTTTTGTTAATTTTTTGCTTAACAGCACTTCTAAGATTATAATTAAATGTACCAAATTGTTTGCTTGTGATTTTTTATTACTTCAAAATAATAGTTGTTAACCCATTGCATTTAATTACATTATTTAACATCATTTTATATTGCATACACAAAGATGACTATGTGGGTACTGAGATCAAATGCTTTGAGATTTTTTTGCAATAGTCTTAAAGAAAAGCAGGAAACATTTTCATGTATGCTAAAACTTTTCTCAATTAAGTCCATTTTATTTACTTAATATAAACAACAAATTCATGTTTTTGAATAAAGTATAAAACCATAGGAAGTCTAATTATTACATTTCCATATCATGTAGTGCATATCATAACCAAGAGAGAAATTGACCTTAGTTTACACCATTTGCTGCTGCTCCATTTCTAATCTTTTCTAGTAAACATTTCTTAAGCATAGAATTTTCTTAGTACAATATTCAAATTTGTATGGATACTCCCTTTTAAGTTCAGTCATTAATTTTATTATATTAATTCACCTATACTGTGTTAGTCTTTTCATAGATGAATTCACAAGGTTGTTGTAAGTTTTCATCATTAATGCATGTTCCTGCAATGGTGAATCAAAAACTGCTGATGATCTTTCATCAGTTAATATTCATTGATAATTCTATTGCTTTATATTGAGTAGACTTATACAGAATTTTCATAGAAGACTGTGTAATATTAAATTATGTTTTTCAGATATGATTCTCTGATAACAGACAGAAAGTAAATGACATGGGGAAGGTTTTCTTTTGCATCTGCACATTTTGTTGAGATATATTCACACACTGTATATTCCACCCAAAGTATCAATCAATATTTTGCAGTATCACCACTTAGTTGTGCAATCATCATCAAATTCAATTTTAGACAGTTTTCATTGTTTCAAAGAGAAAAATAACAGATACATATCAGAGACCTGGGTTGGATTCCCAGTGCCTGCCCATGGAAAAAAAAATATATACAGATAGATGTAAAAAAGCAAAGAGTAAAACACCCAATATCACTTAACACACCCCAGTATTAACCGCTAGTATTGGTATGGTACCTATTACAGTTGATAAAAAAAATTTAAGACATTAGTGTTAAATATTGACTACAGCTCAGATTAGGTCGTTTTTTCCATCTAACACTCTGCTCTTTGTACAAATGCTGTACATTTTTAGTAATTCATGGAAGAATTTATTTCTGTTTGTAGTGCTAATCAGTGACATACTGACTGACTTTAAACAACCCCTTTCAATAAAATTCACCTACCATATGACAGCATCACTTATAATCCAAATAACTTCTATCCATTCCCAAACATTTATGTTTGACCATCTTAACAATTCTGACCATATTATGTAACTGGTCCCCCTTCTATAGTTTCTGCCTATCTCTTGGCACCCTATATTCTACAGTTTTAAGACAGTGAGTTTACATATTCTACACATCTCTCCTTTTGTGTCTGGCTTATTTCACTAAACATTATGTCTTCAAGTTTCATCTAAGTTATCACATACTTCAGGAGCGCATTCTTTCCAACTGCTTCAAAATATTCTACTTTATGTATATACCCTATTTTCTTTATCCATTTATCTATTGATGGACATTTGAATTATGTCCATCTTTTGGCAGTAGTAAATACTGTCATTATGATCAATTGTGTGCAAATGTCTGTTCCTATGTCTAATTTCAGATAATCTGGGTACATACTGATTATATTTCCATTTCTGGTATATTGAATTCCAGCAGCTTTAATAAACAAATACAACAGAGTTCCCTTTTATTCAAATTTTTGAAAGAGTTTGAGCAGAATGTTGTTAGTTATTTCTGGAATGTTTGATAAAATTACCCTGTGAAGTCATTAGGTCCTTGGCTTTTATTTATAGGGAGGCTTTTGATAACTGACAAGGTCTCTTTTCTTATGATTCATTTCATGATGCCTTCAATGTATCCTAGAGTCAGTATAGGGATTTGTGTGTTTGCAAGAAATTAACCACATCATCTAAGTTTAGTTTCTGGACATACAGTGATTCATAGTAGCCTCTTATGATCCTTTTCTATTTCTTAGGGGGTTATGTTGATACACACCTGTTAAATAAAATTTTACTGTTTTGCATCTCCTCTAGATTTTAACTTGTCCATTTAACTATTTCGTGTGAGAGAGGATTACCGCAAGAATGGTTCCCTGGTGGCAGAGATCCATGCCTTCATGCTCGTAAAGCTGATTAGTCTCGGTCTGCCAGAAGCCCGGCCTGCTGGAGCAGTGGGAACAAGACCCTCCCTGGGGTTCCCTGACCCACGGTTGCTGCCAGCGAGGCGGGGCCAGACCCTGGGCAGTGGGTGGGGCCTCCTGCTCAGTTTCGCTGAGGTGGCCCCGCCCCCTGCCTGACAGCGACAGACCTTTGTGACACAGGGGCAGTGGCCCGTGCCTTTTAATGCTTCAGCATCATTTTCTAAGCACCCAAAACACCAAATCAACGCAAACATTCTAAACTTTGGATCATTCTGCTCTCCATAAACAATCAGTAGTTTACAATATCACCACAGGATGGCCTATTCATCATCATGATCATGTCTTGCAACATTTGCCTGTGTTCAGAAAATTAAATAAGAAGGAAAGAGAATAAAAAATGCATACAGGGGGGCAGGGCCAAGATGGCGGCTTAGTAAGGTACGCACGTCTTAGTTCCTCCTCGAGAGCAACTACTAGGTGAACAGAAACAGTGCATAACAGCTCCTGGGGCCACAGCAGGGAATGGACACACAGCGTACCCCAGTCTGGATTGGCAAGACTGAGTGCGAGATCCCCGAGTAGTGCGCGATTCCCCGAGCCGCGGCAGCTGGCGGCTGGAGTTCCTCCCTCCCTCCTTCCCGGGCCAGCTGAGAGTCTCGGAGAGGCAACTTTCCCAAGCTGCAGCAGCCGGTGCCCCTTTTTTGTGGGTGGCTTCCTGGACTGGCTACGAGTCTCGGATCAGAGGGCTACCCAAGCTGTGGTGGCAAGAAACTGGCGCTCCTCCCCTACAGGTGGCTTCCTGGTCTGGTGGTGAGATCCCCAGGCCATGGCGGCTGGTGACCGGTGCACCTCCCCTACAGGCGGCTTCCTGGTTCAGTGGCAAGATCCCAGGGCCGCGACTGCCAGTGACCGGCACCCCTCCAGGGAGAGGAGGGAATTTCCGACAGTGGCAGGGACTGGGTCCAACCAAACACCAATAGAGGCATTAATAAAGGAGCCAGAGGGTCCTCTCAAGCCGCGGTGGCTGGCACACCCACCATGCACGGCCCCCCGGAACAACTGAGAGAGTTGGATCGGAAATCCCCAGGCCGTGGAGAATGGTGATGGGGGGGATCAGTTCCAAACATGTGAAACAAATGTGTGCCATGAGCGCCACCTACTGGGAAGGATAAGAAAAACAGAACCCAGAGATTTCACAGAAAAATCTTTCAACATGTTGGGTCCAACACCCAGGAAAATATGACTAAATGCACCAGCAGAAGATAAGGGATAATGTTCAGAATATTGAAAATATGGCCCAATCAAAGGAACAAACCAATAGTACAAATGAGATACAGGAGCTGAGACAACTAATGCTGAATATACAAACAGAAATGGAAAACCTCTTCAAAAATGAAATCGATAAATTGAGGAGGACATGAAGAAGACATGGGCTGAACAAAAGAAGAAATAGAAAAACTGAAAAAACAAATCACAGAACTTATGGAAGTGAAGGATAAAGTAGAAAAGATGGAAAAACAATGGATACTTACAATGATAGATTTAAAGAGACAGAAGATAGAATTAGTGATTTGGAGGATGGAACATCTGAATTCCAAAAAGAAACAGAAACTATCGGGAAAAGAATGGAAAAATTTGAACAGGGTATCAGGGAACTCAAGGACAATATGAACCACACAAATATATGTGTTGTGGGTATCCCAGAAGGAGAAGAGAAGGGAAAAGGAGGAGAAAAACTAATGGAAGAAATTATCACTTATATGAAAGTGATATAAATGCTATTATGAAAGACCTAAAATTACAGATCCAAGAAGTGTAGCAACCCCAAAGAGATTAGACCCAAATAGGCATTCTCCAAGACACTTACTAGTTAGAATGTCAGAGGTCAAAGAGAAAGAGAGGATCTTGAAAGCAGCAAGAGAAAAACAATCCATCACACACAAGGGAAACCCAATAAGACTATGTGTAGATTTCTCAGCAGAAACCATGGAGGCTAGAAGACAGTGGGATGATATATTTAAATTACTAAAAGAGAAAAACTGCCAACCAAGACTCCTATATCCAGCAAAATTGTCCTTCAAAAATGAGGGAGAAATTAAAACATTCTCAGACAAAAAGTCACTGAGAGAATTTGTGACCAAAACACTAGCTCTGAAAGAAATACTAAAGGGAGCACTACAGTCAGATATGAAAAGATGGAAAAGAGGTATGGAGAAGAGTGTAGAAAAAAGGAAAATCAGATATGATGTATATGATACAAAAGGCAAAATGTTAGAGGAAAATATTATCCAAACAGTAATAACTAAATGTCAATGGACTGAATTCCCCAAACAAAAGACATAGATTGGCAGAATGGATTAAAAAAACAGGATCCTTCTATATGCTGTCTACAGGAAACACATCTTAGACCCAAAGATAAACATAGGTTGAAAGTGAAAGGTTGGGAAAAGCTATTTCATGCAAATAACAACCAGAAAAGAGCAGGAGTGGCTATACTAATATCCAACAAATTAGACTTCAAATGTAAAACAGTCAAAAGAGACAAAGAAGGACACTATATACTAATAAAAGGAACAATTAAACAAGAAGATATAACAGTCATAAATATTTATTCACCAAACCAGAATGCTCCAAAATACGTGAGGAATACACTGCAAACATTGAAAAGGGAAATAGACACATATACCATAATAGTTGGAGATTTCAATTCACCACTCTCATCAATGGACAGAACATCTAGACAGAGGATCAAAAAAGAAATAGAGAATCTGAATATTACAATAAATGAGCTAGACTTAACAGACATTTATAGGGCATTACATCCCACAACAGCAGGATACACCTTCTTCTCAAGTGCTGATGGATCATTCTCAAAGATAGACCATATGCTGGGTCACAAAGTAAGTCTTAACAAATTTAAAAAGATTGAAATCATACACAACACTTTCTCAGATCATAAAGGAATGAAGTTGGAAATCAATAATAGGCAGAGTGCCAGAAAATTCACAAATACATGGAGGCTCAACAACACACTCTTAAACAACAAGTGGGTCAAAGAAGAAATTGCAAGAGAAATTAGTAAATACCTCGAGGCAAATGAAAATGAAAACACAACATATCAAAACTTATGGGACACAGCAAAGGCAGTGCTAAGAGGGAAATTTGTTGCCCTAAACGCCTATATCAGAAAAGAAGAAAAGGCAAAAATGCAGGAATTAACTGTCCACTTGGAAGAAATGGAGAAAGAACAGCAAACTAATCCCGAAGCAAGCAAAGGGAAAGAAATAACAAAGATTAGAGCAGAAATAAATGAAATTGAAAACATGAAAACAATAGAGAAAATCAATAAGACCAGAGGCTGGTTCTATGAGAGAATCAATAAGCTAGATGGGCCCTTAGCAAGATTGACAAAAAGAAGAAGAGAGAGGATGCAAATAATTAAGATCAGAAATGGAGGATGAGACATAACTACTGACCTCACAGAAATAAAGGAGGTAATAACAGGATACTATGAACAACTTTACACTAATAAATACAGCAATTTAGATGAAATGGATGGGTTCCTGGAAAGACATGAACAACCAACTTTGACTCAAGAAGACATAGATGACCTCAACAACCAATCACAAGTAAAGAAATTGAATCAGCCATTCAAAAGCTTCCTAAAAAGAAAAGTCCAGGACCAGACGGCTTCACATGTGAATTCTATCAAACATTCCAGAAAGAATTAGTACCAACTCTCCTCAAACTCTTCAAAAAAATCGAAGGGGAGGGAAAACTACCTAATTCATTCTATGAAGCCAACATTACCCTCATACCAAAACCAGGCAAAGATATTACAAGAAAAGAAAACTACAGGCCGATCTCTCTAATGAATATAGATGCAAAAATCCTCAATAAAATTCTAGCAAATCGTATCCAACAACACATTAAAAGAATTATACATCATGACCAAGTAGGATTCATCCCAGGTATGCAAGGATGGTTCAACATAAGAAAATCAATTAATGCAATACACCATATCAACAAATCAAAGCAGAAAAATCACATGATCATCTCAATTGATGCAGAGAAGGCATTTGACAAGATTCAACATCTTTCCTGTTGAAAACACTTCAAAGGATAGGAATACAAGGGAACTTCCTTAAAATGATAGAGGGAATATATGAAAAACCCACAGCTAATATCATGCTTAATGGAGAAAAATTGAAAACTTTCCCCCTAAGATCAGGAACAAGACAAGAATGTCCACTATCACCACTATTATTCAACATTGTGTTGGAGGTTCTAGCCAGAGCAATTAGACAAGGAAAAGAAATACAAGGCATCAAAATTGGAAAGGAAGAAGTAAAACTATCACTGTTTGCAGACGATATGATACTATACGTCGAAAACCCGGAAAAATCCACAACAAAACTACTAGAGCTAATAAATCAGTACAGCAAAGTAGCAGGTTACAAGATCAACATTCAAAAATCTGTAGCATTTCTATACACTAGCAATGAACAAGCGGAGGGGGAAATCAAGAAACGAATCCCATTTACAATTGCAACTAAAAGAATAAAATACCTAGGAATAAATTTAACTAAAGAGACAAAAGACCTATACAAAGAAAACTACAAAAAACTGTTAAAAGAAATCATAGAAGACCTAAATAGATGGAAGGGCATCCCGTGTTCATGGATTGGAAGACTAAATATAGTAGATGTCAATCCTACCTAAATTGATTTACAGATTCAATGCAATACCAATCAAAATCCCAACAACTTATTTTTCAGAAATAGAAAAACCAATAAGCAAATTTATCTGGAAGGGCAGGGTGCCCCGAATTGCAAAAATACCTTGAGGAAAAAAAATGAAGCTGGAGGTCTCCTGCTGCCTGACTTTAAGGCATATTATGAAGCCACAGTGGTCAAAACAGCATGGTATTGGCATAAAGATAGATATATCGACCAATGGAATCGAATAGAGTGCTCAGATATAGACCCTCTCATCTATGGACATTTGATCTTTGATAAGGCAGTCAAGCCAACTCACCTGGGACAGAACAGTCTCTTCAATAAATGGTGCCTAGAGAACTGGATATCCATATGCAAAAGAATGAAAGAAGACCCATCTCTCACACCCTACACAAAAGTTAACTCAAAATGGATCAAAGATCTAAACATTAGGTCTAAGACCATAAAACAGTTAGAGAAAAATGTAGGGAGATATCTTATGAATCTTACAACTGGAGGCAGTTTTATGGACTTTAAACCTAAAGCAAGAGCACTGAAGAAGGAAATAAATAAATGGGAGCTCCTCAAAATTAAACACTTTTGTGCATCAAAGAACTTCATCAAGAATGTAGAAAGACAGCCTACACAATGGGAGACAATATTTGGAAACGACGTATCAGATAAAGGTCTAGTATCCAGAATCTATAATGAGATTGTTCGACTCAACAACAAAAAGACAGCCAACCCAATTACAAAATGGGAAAAAGACTTGAACAGACACCTATCAGAAGAGGAAATACAAATGGCCAAGAGGCACATGAAGAGATGCTCAATGTCCCTGGCCATTAGAGAAATGCAAATCAAAACCACAATGAGATATCATCTCACACCCACCAGAATGGCCATTATCAACAAAACAGAAAATGACAAGTGCTGGAGAGGATGCAGAGAGAGGCACACTTATCCACTGTTGGTGGGAATGTCAAATGGTGCAACCACTGTGGAAGGCAGTTTGGCGGTTCCTCAAAAAGCTGAATATAGAATTGCCATACGACCCAGCAATACCATTGCTAGGTATCTACTCAAAGAACTTAAGGGCAAAGACACAAAAGGACATTTGCACACCAATGTTTATAGCAGCATTATTTACAATTGCAAAGAGATGGAAACAACCAAAATGTCCAGCAACAGACGGGTGGCTAAACAAACTGTGGTATATACATACGATGGAATATTATGCAACTTCAAGACAGAATAAACTTATGAAGCATGTAATAACATGGATGAACCTTGAGAACATTGTTCTGAGTGAGTCTAGCCAAAGACTAAAGGACAAGTACTCTATGGTCCCACTGATGTGAACCGACATTCGAGAATAAACTTGGAATATGTCATTGGTAACAGAGACCAGCAGGAGTTAGAAACAGGGTAAGATAATGGGTAATTGGAGCTGAAGGGATACAGACTGTGCAACAAGACTACATACAAAAACTCAAAAATGGACAACACAATAATACCTAATTGTAATGTAATTATGTTAAAACACTAAATGAAGCTGCATCTGAGGTATAGGTTTTTGTTTTGTTTTTGTTTTGTTACTATTAATATTACTTTTATTTTTTTCTCTATGTTAACTTTCTATATCTTTTTCTGTTGTGTTGCTAGTTCTTCTAAACCGATGCAAATGTACTAAGAAATGATGATCATGCATCTATGTGATGATGTTAAGAATTACTGATTGCATATGTAGAATGGTATGATTTCTAAATGTTGGGTTAATTTCTTTTTTTCCGTTAATTAATAAATAAATAAAAATTCAAATGGAAGGGCAAGAGGCCCCAAACAGCTAAAACTATCTTGAACAGCAAAGTTGGAAGACTCACCCTTTACGATTTCAAAACTCAATACAAAACTATAGTAATCAAAAAAAAAATTACTGATTGTATATGTAGAATGGAATGATATCTTAATGTTTTGTTCGTTAATTTTTTTAATTAATAAAAAAGTTTAAAAAATGCATACATACCACACCCCTGACCCCACCCTTTCATTGATCTCTAGCATTTCCAACTGCAATTCTTTTAACATTTGTTCCCCCTAGTGTCTTTTTGGAATCCACGTGTTGTAGTCGTCTGTTGACAAGGCAGCTGAAAGGGGCATCGGACACAAGATTTTCTCAATCACACCGTCACAGTGTGAAAACTGTGTCATTATACAATCGACTTCTAGAAACATGCCTGTGAAGCCCAGACCCATATTTTCAGACACTTCCCTCAAGCCTCTCCGTTCCATCCTGTTAGCCATCAGTGTTTGTTGCTGACAAGCACCTCCCCTCTCTTGGCCAACTCGGCATGTGAACTCACTGCTCCCCAGGCCCCATGTGGGACCGGCCCGAAGGGGTGCAAATCTCCCTGGAAACATGGGGCAGAACTCACTGGGCCAGCTGGGACCAGCATAAAGGGAATGAGAAAGCCTGCTTGACCCCAAGGAGAGGAGAGAAAGGAGATGAAGGAAGGATTCGGTGGCCAAGAGGTTTCAACCAGTCCTGATGATATCATGCCGGTGACTCCTAGGCATTCTATGGGCAGCCAATTTTCCTTTCTGGTGGAGTGGAATGGCTGCAGGGAATTACCTGAAACTGTTGAGTGCTGTTCCCCAAGCCCTGACCCTTGAAGATGATCATTGAAAGATTCAACTTTCACAATGGAACTGTGCTCTTGGCAAATCCGTTTTCTCCTGCTGTTCCTTCAACCAGGGTATGGATTGATGTGCAGAAACGGTGTGGAGAAGGAATCAATGAATAATAGAGAGCAGGAGGGGTAAAGCCAATTGTGTATTGGTATATACCAGTGGTGAAAGAGAAGGAGGGAGAAGGGTTATGGCCTGTGTGAGCTGTTTTCTTCCTATGAGTTCTTCTCGAGGCCTGCAAAGTGATCACGGTCCTAGCTCCACACCTGTGTGAAGAGGTTGCGAGCCGTTTATTACCAACCCGCATGGAAAGCACTGTTTTCAGTGTTTAGGACGAAAATAAGTTTCCAAATACTTAAGAGAGAGTGCGGTTGATAGATAGAGATTTATTCCAAACTCGGCTTTCCCCGGACTGGCACCCTTAGCCCAGGTGTGGCCAGTTTGCAATCATGTGATTCCTCACCTAGGTGGTACTGGTAATGAGTTGCCCATCACCATCAGTTGAATCAATACAGCTGAAAAGAGATGCGATCTGCAGGCGGTCTCCCATCCAAACCCGAACCGCGCCTGACCCTGCTTATCTTCACAGCTCAACCACGAGTACTCGCACTGAGCCATTTTGGAACTTGGGACAGCGGCTACCCCCTGCATCCCCAGTACTCAAGGCTGGGTAGCGCTGGGCTGCCTAGAAGGTCTTTACCGAGGGTACCTCCCCATCCTGTTGTGCTTCTCCGGACGCAGGACCTTGTTCACTACTACGTTTTTCCACTGTTGCCCTCGTTCGGTGTCCTGCCGGCTCCGTGGCACTTCGGTTGTGCTCAAAGTGCTGCACCTTACCACCCTGCCTTCAGCCCAACTCTCTGTGGTCCCTTCCAGCTCCCTAACCCCCCCCACCAGGCTGACCCCTCCACTCTACCCACCCCCACCCCCCACGGTTACACCTCTGGCTGGGCACTGGTTCTCCCCACCACTGCTCCCAACACGCCAACGCCCCCTGCAGCTTGACTCCCTGAGCTTGGTGCTGCACCCTTCTGGGCCAGGCTCTATCCAGGGACCTGGGAAGTGGCTCAGCAGGAAACCGATCCCTGAAATAGCCACTTCACACCCGGCAGAATACCAGGCAGTCCTTCACACAATAGCCTTTTCTCTTCTGGTGTGCCCCCGGTCTTCTCTGCAGCTGGGGATCCTCGTGGCTCTGCTGCCCTCAGCTCTGGCAGGAATGCCCCGCCAGCACCCCATGTGTTTGCAGGCCAGTTGCGCTCTGGGTGTTTGGTGTTGGGCAGGCCCCCCCCTCCACCACGCCATCATTCCCTGGCAGCGGAAAGCAATGCCTGAGAGTTCGCCACGCTGATTGATCTCCTCCTGCCTTACGCTCTGGTCCGTTGGAGCGGTGGGGCTCCAGACCTTCTCTGGTGTTCCCTGATCTGCATTTGCCACCAGTGCCATGGCGGCCTGGATCTGTGCGGTGGGCAGGGCATCCTACTCAGCTCCCCCTCCCCTGGCCCTGACCCCTGACTGACTGCGACAGACCTTTGTGAGGCACGGTGTGTGGCCCTTGCGTTTTAGATATTTTTTTAATTTTTGAGCTTAATTTTTTGAATACCAAAAACACCAAATAATCTCAAACGTTCTTAACTTTTGATCATTCTCTGTCATACATAATCAGTTATTCACAATATCATCACAGAATTGCATATCATCATCCTTATCATTTCGTGGAACATTTGCCTCTTATCAGAAAATTAAATAAAAAGAAAACAGTAAAAAATTTATACTATGATACCCCTTACCCATCCCTTTCATTGATCACTAGCATTTCCAACTGAATTTATTTTAACACTTGTTTCCCATTTTATTTTTTTTCCATATGGTCTACCTGTCTGTTGACAAGGTAGATAAAAGAAGCATCAGACACAAGTGTTTCACAATCACTGAGTCCCTTTGTGAAAGCTATATCATTATACAATCATCTTCCAGAAGTATGGCTACTGGAACACAGTTCTACATTTTCAGTCACTTCCCTCCAGTCTGTCCCTTACCTTCTGCCTGCCATTCATTGCCTTTTGTTGCTGATAGTGGCCTCCCCTCTGTTGACCAACTCAGCAGTCTTTGGAACAGAGAGATTACTATGGCTCTATACAAAATGCTCCATAGGTATTTTGCGCTTCCAATGAGTTCTGTTATTTAAAAAATTCGGAATAGAATTTATTGAAGTTTTTTTCCTGTTTGATAGGTTCCTAAATTGAACGTATCTCTATTTAAATATTCTTGATACATATCCTTCTGTGTTTCATTAAATATTTGATACTGGGTAATAATTTGTCCATCCATTTTTCAAGCTCATACTTGCATAATTTATGCATTGTTTTGGAATATATTTTCCAAATTCTTAAGATGTTTTGGATAATGGTTCATATGGTGTTGAAGAGAAGAAATATCACATGAAAAACGCCATGGATCAGTACTTTATCATGTACTTATACATTTGAGACAATCTCAAATTCCTGGAAAATGCCAACCTGGAAGAGACTATTGAGGATTTTGAATAAAAAAATTCAATTCAAATGGCATTTTTGTATCCACCTTTTTACAATTACGCTTAGCAAGTAAGAAAGTGTTTAGTATTGGGTCACAACTGCAGAATAAAGACATGATAAGCTCATAGCACTGCATCCATACAAAATCTACTTTACTTATTGAAAAGTGGACTATGCGTATTTATCCCTTGACACATAAGATCCTTTCCTTTTCTGATTCTTTTACTGAGACATATGTAGGCACCTTACAGTCTGTAAAATATACAATCAATGGTTTGCAATATCATCACATAGCGGTATAATCATATAATAGTTTTTAGAATATTTGCATCACTCCAGAAAAATTAATTAAAAAACAAAAGAAAAAATCCACATACCCCACATCCCTTATCCCTCCCTCTCATTGACCACTAGTATTGCAATCTACCCAATCTTTTTAACCCCTTAACCCTCCCCCCACTATTTATTTTTTACCTTATTTTTCTGCTTATCTGTCCATTCCAGGGCTAAAAGGAGCATCAGACAAAAGCTTTTCACAATCACAAAATCACGTGGTAAATGCTATATAGTTGTATAATCATCTTCAAAAATCAAGGCTACTGGAATACAGTTCAACAGTTTCAGGTACTTCCCTATAGCCACTCCAACACATCATAAACTAAAATGGGATATCTATATAAAGTATGAGAATAACTTCCAGGATAATATCTTTAGTCTGTTTGAATTCTCTCAGCCCCTGAAACTTTATTTTTTCTCATTTCTCTCTTTCCCCTCTTGGTCAAGAAAGCTTTTTCAACCCCATGATGCCAGGCCTTGGTGAATCCCAGGAGTTGGTTCCCACATTGCTAGGGAGATTTACACCCTTAGAGTCTTGTCCCATGTAGGGATGAGGACAATGAGTTCACCTGCTGAGTTGGCTTAGAGAGGGAGGGTACATTTGAGCAACAAAAGAGGTTTTCCAGGGTGATACTTAGAATAAGTTTCATAGGAATGAGCCCCAAGATGGAAGGTTCATCCTATTGAATTCATTGCCCCACTTCTTGTGGGAATGTCAGGAACACACCTGGGGAAGTTTTATAGTTCCTCCTTCCTTCCAAGTTCCACAAGGATAATTTGGAAATAGTATTATATCCTCTCTCCAAATTACTCTAGAACATACTGGGACATCACAGTAACATGTATAAAGCAATCAGATCTCACTCTGTATTCAAAATTCCATATAATTATGGGGTTCACACAAACTGACCATATAAGTTACATTAGATAATGCACTATGAAAAATATAATTTTGTGCAAAATATTCTTTTCTTTTGGTCTCACATCGAAGTTGAAGCTTCAAAATATAGATCATATAATCCTTTACCCTGTAATGTGATTTACCTCAGTTCTTTCCAGATAACCTTCATTCACACCTCTAGTTGAAGCTAAATGTCAACAAGTGTGGGTTTGGGGGAGGGGTATAGGATTCTTTGTGGAAGACAATTAAATGTCTTCATATAGATTATGATGGCAAAGGCATGGCTAGTTACTTAAGTTCAATTGTATGATACATGATTAAAGCTGTTTAAAAATGAACAGAGAAGCAAGTCCTAGAGAAAGTTTGTGCAAAGATTATCTATTAATTGTTGGTAGGAATGCTGAGATATCAGCTCCTCCAGAGGGGATTGTGATGGTGCCACAAGAGGTTAGGGGTGGGATTAACACGTGACCTTGCAACCCCTTTGTGGGTATATAACTGGAGGAACTGAGAGTAGAGAAATGAATGGACATTTTCATGCTGATATTTATGGTAGCAGTGCTCTTGACTCACAATGGAGGGGGTTGTCCTAATGTTACAATGACTGAAGAATGGAAGAAGGAACTGTCTTTTTTTTACAGACAATTAACTACTGAGCAGTTACAAGAAGAAATGAAATGTTGAGGCATACAACCATGTGAATGAAACTCAAAGTCTGTATGTTGAGTGAGATGTCAGAAACAGATAGACAAATGTGCTTCATTCATTTGAATGAGCTATAATATACAACCTCAGAGAACTGAACTTGAGAGTGTGGGTTTTGGGTTGAGGACTATTGTAAAAGTTCCTAGATTGTAAGATCTTACAGCAGTCACATATATTTAGGAGTTGTGACTCTTATTTCTAAATTTTGAGATGCTGAACTGTTTGTATATAACCTGATCATCCCCTGAAACTTTGGGTATTTATGTGACACTTGAGACTCAGACTTTGAGCACTGAAGCTTTAAAAGTCAGCATTTCCCCATTCAACAGCTGTTTAAAAAGCTGAAAAAAATGACATGAATTTCACTAGAGATATGAATGAAGGTGATCTGGATAGAACTAAGATAAATCAGAATATTGGGTGAGGGGTATACGGCACATATATTCAAAGTTCAACTTCATTGTGAAACCAAGGGGAGAGATGTTAATTTGGTGCAAAATTTATATTTTGGGTAGCACATAATCTCATTAAACTGGATGGTAATTTTACTTGAACACTATAATAACATGGAATCTTGAATAGGGCATGAGATCTTATTGGTTTGTTCAGGTTGGTGTGATGCTCTGAAATATCCCTGGGTAATTTGGGCAGAGAATAAAAAAGTCTCCTTGGGGAACTGGGGAGAAAGGAGGAAACATTAAACATCCCCATCTGGGGAATTCCTGATATTCTCATAAGCAGGGGAACAGCTTAATTGATATGCTGAGCTCTCAATCTTGGGGCTTGACTCTAGGAAGACAAGGAAAGGCTGAGCTTACTGATAATTATGGCTGGGAGTCACCCCCAGAGAACTTTTGTTGCTCAGATGTGGCCTCCCTCTCTAAGCTAACTTTGCAGGTGAATCCACTGCCCTCCCTACTATATGGGACATGACTCCCAAGGATTCAAATCTCCCTGTTAATGTAGGACCTGACTACTGGGCATGAGACAGGACCTGGCATCACAGGATTGAGAAAGCCTTCATGACCAAAAAGAGGAAGAGAGAAATGAGGCAAAATAAAATTTTAGTAGCTGGGAAATTTCAAACAGAGTTGAGAGGTTATCTTGGAGGTTATTCTTATGCATTATATAAATATTTCTTTTTTAGTTTAAAGTGTATTGGAGTGACTAGAAGGAAGTACCTGAAACTTTTGAACTGTGTTCCAGTATACTTGACTCTTGAAGATGACTGTATAACTATATAGCTTTTAAAATGTGACAATGTGATCATGAAAATATTGTGTCTGATGCTCCTTTTATCCAGGATATAGACAGGTGAGTAAAAAAATGAGGATAAAAATAAATAATAATAGGAGGGTAGGGTAAAAATTGGGTAGATTGAAATACTGGTGGTCAAGTAGAAGGTGGGTAAGGGGTATGTGACATATTTGTTTTTATTCTGTTTTGTTTTTGTTTCTTTTTTCTGGAGTGATGCAAATGTTCTTAAAATGATCACTGTGATGTTCACACAACTGTGTGATGATATTGTGAGCCACTGATTGTAAAATATCTTTTGAATGTATGTGTGTGAAGATTTCTAAATAGAAATATTTGAAAGGACCCACCTGGGAGCATGCCTGAACTGAAGTAACATAATAAAAAATCCCCACCCACAATAACCCTACATCCACAGGAATGGATTAGCTAATCTTTTCTGTGGTATATACAGCTTCAAACGATCACAGGCCAGTTCACAAATAGTTTATTTTTATAGAACTTGTGTCTATTTTTTATATCAGTTCTTGTGGTAGATA
The DNA here is from genome assembly GCF_023851605.1 of Tamandua tetradactyla. Taxonomy (NCBI): domain Eukaryota; kingdom Metazoa; phylum Chordata; class Mammalia; order Pilosa; family Myrmecophagidae; genus Tamandua; species Tamandua tetradactyla. Next base: position 38,790 of record NW_027518271.1, read on the forward strand.
TTTTAAACTCTGCCACTGCAATTTTGAATTTATGTTTTCCCATAACTATTGCCAATGATGGATTTGCATGGTTTCAAGCCATGCCTTTTGTAATTTGGCATTCACTGGATGATAAATTGCTATCTGGTAACTACAGTAGTAGCTTTGGAGCCCAGTGAAGTTAAAGCACAGATGATGAGGAAGTGCGGAGCAAATAACACTTTAAGCTACACATGCAATTTAAAAAGTTGCATATATATATATATATATATATATATATGAGATAGGTAATTAATATATAAAGTACTAGAAAATACTATATACAATATTAGAAAATCACTAATTTTTATTTCATCATATTGTAACATGGAAATTGCAAGTCAAAGGAAAAACAACACCCGAATAATTTTATCTTATTTATTTCTTCAACATGAAACTGGTATGCATTAATATTCTGAAAACATCCATGATCTCAGTGTAAAGTACAAATAGTAAATTGGGAAATATATATAAAACAAATTATAATAGTGTTTAAAACAACTGACAATATCTATATCAGATTTAATATTTACAAATCAAAAGGAAAATCTAAAATCCATAAAAACAAATGCAATTTAAAATCAAACAAAGTATATGAGTCATCAATCGAGTGAATATTAAATTAAAATTATCCATAAGCATTTAACATAACTGGAATTACCTTTTATAGAAATGAAATAAAAAGTAAACAACATTGACGCAGTAATCACACTCATCAAACTGAAAAATATAAACATTTCTCAATACAGAATGCAATTAGAATTTATGGAAATGAATATTCCATGGACTGGACAAAAGGGGTGATTAAGACTCATAGCCTTTTCATATTTAAGTCTGGGAGATGTAAAGATACATTAATTTCTTTGAATTTTAAAGCATGAAGTCACATATCAATGATTAAAACCACATATTTGTTCTGATTGTAAAGAAATGTGACAGTTATTAGATGTTAAATGACATAAACGTTTGATTTTGAATTGTCACATGTCTATACACAGTCTCCAATAAAATGCAGAGTTCACTATTTTGATTGTATTTTTCAAGTTCCTTTCCTATGTTTGTCCCAGCTTCAATAGTATATTAATGTCGTATGTTTAAATTCCTTACAGACTATCTGGAAGAATCTGAAAAGGAACATGACCTTATTATCACTGCAAAAACTGCCTTCTTTGCTGAGTAGGTTTGGGGCTGCCATTTAACCAAGGCTAGACCAATCCACTAAAAGCCTAAGCTATCTTCTTCTTGGGAAAGGAATTCAGCCTCTGTCACCCCTGGAATGAATTCTGAGCTTCACTGTTGTGTTCTGGGTCCTAAGAGCCAGCCTTCCATAGGGAAGAAAGAGGTCACCTAGCATGCCATATTGTAGAAGGTCTAATCAATCATACACAGAGGCCACCTGAGCTAGGTAAGTTCCTAAACCTATTACTATGTCAGCTTTGAATGTATCTGCTATGGCAGAACAAGGACCACTCACTGGTATATGGCCTTAGGCAAATAGTGCTCATGGGGAATAGGGGGCTTTTTCCAAGTGACAGAGGTAGTACTGAAGACCAGGATCTGGGACACTTGCTGGGCCCAGTGCAGGTTCTCAACTGTCCATTTGGGTGGGCATTACAATTACTCTCCCACTCACTGCAGTTGCCAATGTATGGTGATTTTTGTTTCTTTTTTCCCACCATCACCCTGTTCTCCTGAACCAGCAGAGGAAGCATGTAACTGAGAGACTGACCTGATGAGTTCTCACGGGCCCCACATTCCAAGGACATCACCTTGTGTCTTCTAATGCATCACATGCTTCCAGGCTAAGCATGCTTATTCAAGATCCTGAAAATGGCTTAAGCCCCACTGATGCCCTGGATGAGTATCTGCCTGCTTATTCCCCTCTGGACTAAAAAGAAGACTCTATGAGTTCTGCCTAAGAAACTATCCCTGGAGTTGATTTTCATCTTCCTTGAGTTCTCTTTATTTGACATATTTTCTGATTCTATAGACGGGATGAGTGATGAACGCTTGTACTCAGACATTTTATGAAACCTAGCCCATCTTAGAAACCCAAGGAGCTGATATTGCAAAAAATTTTGTTTACAATATTTCCCATTGTGCCAGAGTTTTAAAAAATGAATACAATTCCAATGGGCTGGCAATGGTGGCTCAGTGGCAGAGTTCTTGCCTGCCATGCTGGAAAACTGGGTTTGATTCCCAGTGTCTGCCAAAGCAAAATAAATAAAAAAAATAAAATGAATACAATCCCATTGTACCAGAGTTTAATATCAGTGAGAACCCAGGTCCTTACCTAGGGGATTCTGTATTATCCCGCTTACCCCAACCCATGTGTCTCCTCAATACAGAAGAGTAAAATCTCACATGCTGTAGATCTTGAGATGTTTCTGTCTTTGAATTTACTTGCCTTAGAATTCCCCTCTTCATCTGTCTTTGATTCTGACCCCAGAGAAAGAGATGGCCTTTATGTGACTCTACTCTGAACACACAGACTCCCTAACCCAAATTTGACCCTTACTTTTGGATCATTCTCTAAGCCAAGGCTTGCAACACCAGTACCAAGGATGAAGAAGAATAGTATGGTGCAAGGGAATCATTTTCCAGGATTTCTTAAGCCACCCTTTGGAAGTTTTAAGCAGTTTTCTCTTCCCTCAACAAATTAAGACCCAACCAAAGACACATGACTGTGTCCCTGTCTTCCTGCTTCCCTCTAGTCTCAATACAAACAACATAAATTCCTACATCTCCATTGGATGTAGCTCTCATTTGACTGGAGAGAGAGTACCTTGTCTTTTCTTTCAAATGATTTCTTTTCTACATTTGAATGGTATCTTTAAATGAGTTGTATTTACACAGGGGCTGAACAGTGTGTGAGTAGGTTGGGTAGAGAGATAATAAGAGTTCAGATATTAAGTTACTATTCTCATCTAAAAACCCCAAAACATTATCTCTTTTACAAGGCCAGAGTAATAACACATACTGGTGGGATGTAGACTCTTATATGGCAAGTTATGGCTCTCTCCTATTGGCTGAAAAAGTACTTGTCTCTTGCCATTCATCAGAGACTCATCGGATTTCTGTACTGAATGTCTCTGGCTGTGGTGATACTGAAGACCCAGGAGTTAAAATATGACTTATATAGGACCCTAGCCTGGGAAAGAAATGAGAGCAGAGCTAGAGGTCCAGAGGGGTGGAATGTCAGGGTATTCTTTCTGTCTGATCTCCATTCCAGTTCCCACCCTGAATGAGTTAAGACTTTGTCCAAATTTCTAATTTGTCTTCTACCATGAAATGAGAAGTGAGTGTCACCCAAGGGGTGAGGACACAGAATTGCAATGGCTAGCCACAATGCTTTCCTCTAAGTCAATGAAATACATTTATCATTAACCATATCTTTCTCTCAGGTAATTTTATTCTGTATGACAGGAAATTGGAATTTAAAAAATTAGTGTGCATCAAAACCATTAGGCAATTGATCTCTTTAACTCCTGCATGCAAACCCTTGAAAAAAAAGAAACTATGCTGAATTTGGAAACAGGTTATAATTTATCTTCTCTAGGGTTCTCTAAGAAACAGAATCAAACAGGAGATATCTGTAAATATAATATTTATAAAACTGTCTCATGCAACCATGAGGACATAAAAGTATAAGATTTGTATGGCAAGCCATAAGCTGGTAGCTCCAATGAAGGTCTTCAATGAACTCTCAGGAGAGGTGGGCTGGCTGAAGCAGGAAGAGGGATTGTCTCTTCTTAATCCTTCTTACAAGCTTTCCAGTGGTTAGATTAAGGATCACTTATTGCAGAAGACTCTCCCCTTAGCTTAATGTGAATGCAATCAGCTGTGGATGCAGCCAAAGCGGTCATGATTGAAACCTGACCATCCCAGTCCACCCCTTGTCAACTTGGCAGCTATGCACATCATCTTAAGCCATACTTAATCTCTAAATAGAAAACAATAACAGACATTTTTTCCTCACCTAACAATACTAAATGCCCTGTGTACAACAGGAAATGCATTAAATCTTTCCAGAATAGGTTGCAAATGGTAATATTTCACACCTAAACTTGATATCCTATAACTTTAACACCATAATATGAACAAAGCAGCTTATGTCATATGATAAAGGGGATAAAATAAAGAGGAAAATAATAATACTTGCCTCATTTCTGTCTGAGGCTACATCAGAGGTATCCTTAGAGTCCACATTCCTACCAACAGTCTCTTCAAAGCATTCTAAGCCTTCTCTATCAGGCTCCCTGCAATTCATCCAAAATCTTCTCCTCATCCATTTAAAAAGCTGTTCCAACATGTTTGGTATTTGCAAACTGCAGTAGCACCCCACATCTCTGTTCTAATTTGCTAGCTGCCAGAATGCAATATACTAGAAATGGAATGGTTTTTAAAAGGGGGAATTTAATAAGCTATACATTTACAATTCTAAGGCTGAGAAAATGTACCAATTAAAACAAGTCTATAGAAATGTACAATCTAAGGCATCCAGGGAAAGATACCTTTTTTCAAGAAGGCTAATGAAGTTCTCAAGTGAGAGGGCACATGGTACACACAGTCAGGGTTTCTCTCTCATTTGGAAAGGCCCATGGCAAACATGGCATCATCTGCTAGCTAGCTTTCTCTCCTTGCTTCTTGTTTCATGAAGCTCCCCAGTAGGCATTTTCCTTCTTCATCTCCAAAAGTCACTAGCTGGTGGACACTCTGCTTCTCATGGCTATGTCATTCTGCTCTCTCAGAATCTTTCTTATTCTCCAAAATGTTTCCTCTTTTATAGGATACAAGTAAACTAATTAAGACCCACCAGAATGGGTGGAGACATGTCTCCACCTAATCCATCTTAACAACCACTCTTGATTGAGTCACATCTCCAGGGAGATGACCTAAAGTTTCAAACCTACAGTACTGAATAAGGATTAGAAGAAATGGCTACCTTTACAAACTGGGATTAGGTTTAAAACGTGTTTTCTAGGGTACATACATCCTTTCAAACCAGCACAACTATTCCATTTTTGTATATTGCATTCTGGCAGCTTGCAAACTGGAACACATGGTGAAAAATGCACCCTATCATTTATCACCTTATTGAGTGCAAAAGAAAAGCAGAGACTTCTGAAAGCTGTGAGACAAAAAGCAAAGAGTTATGTACAAGGGACTTAGTATAATATTGAATGGTGATTTCTCAAGAAATCATGAAGAAATGACAACAGTGGGTTGAAATACTTAATGTACTGAAAAGAAAACAGCTGCCAACCAAGAATTGTATATCAGGTGAAACTTTCTTTCAGAGAGGTAGGAGATTTCCGGTGCCTGCCCATGAAAAAAAAAAAAGGTAGGGGAGATTAAGATATTTCCAAATAAACAAAAGCTGAGGCCCCTAAAGCAACTTTAAAGAGAGTTATTCAGGCTGAAAAAAGATACTAAAGAGTGGTACAAACTTGCATAAAGATATAAAGATCTGTTATACACTATGCACTGGCAGCTGACCAACCTGACCAGCCCTGTAATCAGACTCTGTCAACTGATCAATTCAAGCCCCAGTTTATATCTGTGTTATGGGGTGATGCTAAATGATCTCTCAGACAAGTGGGGTGAATGGGGTACTGCTTATTGTCAGCTCTTAGCAGGACCCCAGTGAACAGATTGCAGTGATTGCAGGGGAAGATTTTCCAAGTCCCTCAGAGAGGCATTCATATTAAACTGGTCTGTCCATCCAGCCATCAGACCACCAAAGCTGAACTCAGATGTCACCCCAGTGACCAGCTCAAGCACAAGCTACATCTGAGCATCAGGCTAAAGCGCACATAGTCAGCATGCACTTGGCTGTCTCCTCTGGTTCTTGGTGGGGAGAAAATCAATATGTGCCTTGTCCCAGAATTTCATAAGTCCAGGAAAAGAAGGGGAATGTCAACCACTGTCCTTTACAGATCCTGCTCAACCTTTCTTTTTTGGATGTCAGCATTCCCCTCTCTGCAATCACAAAAAGAGACAAGAAGTCCCAGCTCCAGAATAAAGCTTTAGAAACCCCTTAGATCTGGATGAACCTCCAAAGCTTCTGCTGCTGTTATTGTCCCTACAGTTAGAGAGTTGATCACCCTGTAATTCCAAGAGACTCAGGTATCAGCTCACCCTCTAACCACACCTCCTTTTCCTGGCCTCCACAGCTCCCTCCCCCTCTAGGTCTCCAATTGCAACATTTGCTTTTGGACCCCCAAAGGCATCTTCCCTTCTGGGCCTTCACCTTCTCTATTGCTTCCTGGCATGCTCACATGCACTGTTCAGGGGGTTGCATCACATCTTCTCACTGCTGCGCTTCAACCAGAAGGGGGTAGAAGTGATGATGCATCATCTGCCATGACTTGAACAAGAGCAGGAGCATCAAGGAGATGAGCATCCTTGTGAGCTTGGAGGATTGAGCATCCCCTTTGTCTATCTACAACCTTCTGTAGGTTACAAAGTCTCCCCCAGGACTACTTTCATAGGAAACCATCTCTTGGCTAGAAGCCAACAGTGGGAGGAGAGAGATAGTCGTTATAGTATCACAAATGTACAAAGAGGTTCCTATGGCAAGCAACCTTATCACTGGTTGATGCTCAGGGGCCATGCAAGTGTGGGGGTATGCTCCAGTGAGATTCCCCCAGCTCTGAGGAATTCTCACTCCCAAACAAGCAATGAGTCAATTCTTCTTTGTACACCATTCACCACCCTGTGGTATCTGCTCCATAGACCCTGCCCAGCATGCCTACCTGACACTTGTGTCCCATGTTCCTAAGTCTTCTTCACTCTGGAAGCACTTCAAGCCTTTACCAACCTGAGAACCACACCTACGTGCACTGTTCATCTCCGTAATTCAGATTCACTTTTGGACTCACAAGGCTGGCCTCAGGGGATACCTACTCGAGGCACTTATGCAAAGCACAGCCTTGGGGTCAGGTTGACCTGGATTCAAACGCACAGCTGGGCCAAATGCACAGTTGACCATGTACATTGTGACAGACTGGGTAGTGTCCACTTTGCTCAGAGCCTTAGTTTCTTTGAATGCAAAATAGGGTCAGTTCCCCAACCTCCTGAATGTGTTAAGGATAAATTCAGAGGAGTTGATGGTGCCTAAAGAGGAGACCTGCCTGGCTGAATGAGCACATTACTCAAACCTCTGACAGCAGGCTTGAATGACAATAAGTTAAGACAGTGGCTGTTAGTCCCATGTTTGTGGCTGGAATGGGTGATCTTGAACTGTTGGTGCTGGTGGCTCATCTCTAAAATTCCAAAGATTCACTGAGTGTCAGGGGAAGTCTGTCACAACAGTAATAGTGTTCAAACTTTCTCAGGCCTGTTGGTGGGGCCCACCTCCCAGGTCTCCATCCCACTCACTCAAACACCAGCCACATCTTCATCTAGGGACAGACTGGACATCTCATTCAGGGATCTTCTATTTCTTTTTTTTGCATGGACAGGCATCAGGAATCAAAATCGGGTATCTGGCATGGTAGGTGAGAATTCTGCCACTGAGCCACCCTTGCACCACCCTTTTTTTTTCTATTTTTTTCAGGAATCTTGAAAGCAAGCACAGGAGGATGGAGGAGGAAGAGGAAGAGGAGGGGGCTGCCTGGCCTTCTCATCTGCCCAGAATCACCAGTGTTGCCTGTCACTAGGTCCACCCTGTCATCTGCAGGGGACACCTTAGAACTTGGCCATGTAGGAGGTGAGGAGATACTGGCAACAAACTTGCCACCACTTCTCTTGTCACCAGGATTTCCACACCCACTTGGCCAGTGCCAGAATTGCCCCACCTGGAGGTACTCTGGGTGGCCCCATGCTCCAAGGGCTATGAGTGACACTGAGAAGACCACTGGTGTGTGGCATGTGACCATTGGGATAACAGAGCCATTGGTGCATCACATAAGTGCATGCAGCAAATCAGTGTCATGCCCACCTTTGCAACTGGACTACAGCCACCAGACATGTCTGCCCTGCACATGTAATCCCTTTAGTCAACCTAGACCACAGGGCCCATAGGTGCGTACACTCCCTGGAGCTATGCTGGGAGCAGTGCCCTGGAGCCCACATCTCACACCTATGATTGGCTTGGGTCGAGTTTGGACCTTCTGCAGATGCTCTCCCCCCCTCTGACCTGAACCCTAGACCCGTGGGCTCAAACAACAGTAAGGCCAAAGCATTCTGCAGCATGGCCCTCCACTAATGACCTTGGAATTGGCACATTCTTATAGTGACAAGATGCAATGAGCTCTGGGTCTGTGGGATGTGGGTGGAGGGTGAGGAAACTGTGCCTTGAGCCCAACAACCAGTCACCACCTACATTGCCTGGCCAAGGTAAACAGCCACAAGAGCCTTGGATCATGGAGGAATGGTCAAGGCTGAAACTGAGGTTAGATCCCCAGATGAATACTCCACTCTGGCACTCTCCAAAGGGTGAGAGGTCGTGGGAGAGCCACCAGTCCACACCAACACCCCATCCACACAATGGGAACTTGGCACATCCTCCCTAAGCACATAATTGAGCAGTTCCATGTCCAACTATTTAGTATAAAATTAGGAAACTGAGACCCAGAGAGAGGGAGAGATTGGCCCATGACTGAGAGGTGGGCAGAGTCCAGAGAGTAAAGTAGGGTTTCAGCTTCTAAGCCAAGCTCAAATACTCCCATGGAGTTTTCAGCACAAGGAGAAACTTCCAGAGCTTGTCTTTGGGCTGGGAGCAAAGAGTAGCATCAGACCACTTATCTGATAGATTTTAGTCTGGGAACATTCCTAGAAATAGTTGACTCCTTTCTTCTTTTTCCAGCTCCACCCCACAGTCAATTTCAGGGAATCCTCTTTTAGAAAACTGAGGGATGAACACAAGGATTTCAATTTCCTTGGGATCAGAGTTTTTGGTAACTTGTCACTGCTGTCCCCTAACTCAATTGAAGAAGAGGACATCAGGCCTGCACTCAGCCATCCCAGCATTTTTACATTATGTGCACTGAATTGATTAATGGAAAGGCAAATAATTGTATCACTAGAGCCCTATGCTCCAAGGCAACCAGAAACTCTCTTCTGGATCAATGTCTCTACTGAGAAACTAAAATTTTTTGGGAAAAAAATTATTAAACAAGGACAATGCCATGAGACTATTGACATTTGCCATAACTACTCCAAACAGATGGGATTCAGATCCAAGTCAGTCTGGCTGACCTATAACCATGAGGTTCCCCATGCTGTCATGGTCAACTGAGTCAGGAAACCCAAACCAAGACCAGCCCCTCTCCTAGCTGGTTCCAGGCAGAGTGATAGCAGGAACTGGCTCAGCCTTTTGAACAGTGGCCTGTTTCATAGCTGCACTAAGCCAAAGCATCCTTTCTTCAGAAAATTTTAGCAGACTCTGATCCATTTTGCATGTCCCAACCCCCCACTCCCAGCTGATAACTTTCTAGTGCAGCTCCATTGCTGACTAGGAAATTTGCATTTCTCTTAACTGTAACTCACATGCTTTGTTTCACTGATGCTGTATTCTGAAATTGCACCCTATAACTAGCAACTGCTGAATGATCTTATTCATATCCCTTTGTCTGTTTTTACAACCTTGAATTTGGGTGCACTTACATGTAATCTACTGAGTTTGGGGGTCCATGTATTTCAGCCCTTATTGATTAATTTGTCAGCTCAGAGCCAAACACCTCAAATTCCTAAACTGTCTTGCTGAACCAAGACAGCTCTAATCAAAATTAACCCACCTGACATGTGGAGTAACCAAAATATGGACTCACTTTATGCATACTCAGCAATTAGACTATCTGTGACCTTGTAATGTAAAACACCCTTGCTTATAATCCTAAGCTTGTCTACTTTTGTTTGAAAGATATGAAACATTGAAAATTTCTCCAGTTCAGGGGGTCATATTTGTGGAATCTGTCCTCCTGTCTTCACAAGGCTAGCTTTAGCTAAATAAATATTTTTTCTTGTCAAAATCCCACTGTTTACAGATGGAATCAGCACATCAGGCAATTACTAACTTTTGGGCTGAAACAGAATGTCCCCATTTACCCATAACTTAATGCAGCATCAAGCATCATGTCAGTGCCAGAGCCTGACTCAGCTGCTCCCATTGCTGGGGTCCCAGCTATTCAGAGAGGACCCTCCTAAGACCATTCTGGCTGCTGTGCTGGCACAAAGGAGCTGTGGATTGCCCTGAGTTCCTCATCAGGCCCAGGCTTAGGTCTCACCTGGTCGATTAGGCCTCATCCTTAATCCATGGCAGCTGTCACAACTAACCAGAATCTCCATATTGATCTCTTCCTCACTTCTGTCCAGTGCCTCAAGAGCCTCTCCCTCCTCTTCATTTTCCTCTTACTCATCTTCCCCATAATCATCCATCAGCCACTTTACAACCTTGTGAGTGTTGGAGGGCAGATCTGCAACCAGAAGAAAGCAAGGCCAAGTATGTCTAATACAGGGCTACAAAGGAAGTTCTCAGGGCCCCACAAGGAAATGTCTTAAGGGGTCTGGGGAGTTTGTTTAAAATTTCAATAAAAATTTTAAAAAATCAGGTGTCTTGGTGCAAGCCTTTGAGAAGCTGCTTTTGGATGTATGGGGTAGAACCTGAGAATCTGTTGTAATGTGGTGACAGGGGAACCTGAACAGTCAGATTTGAAATCCACTTCCCCAGAGAGGCATGGACAAGCTATACAGGCTTCATGGATGTCTCAGGAGGATATGCACCATTTTGTATGACTGCTGTGTCCTGGGGAGGGGTCCTGTCAGGGAATGAATAATGCATGTGACAAAAATAAAAGGGGTCCCATGAGAATAAGTCCATTTGTAAATAGGGCATTTTGAAAATGTTATTATTACTTTAGATGTGGACTCATTTATGAGTCGAATGTTTGAAAATACAATTTAGATGAGTTCACGTTGAATTAGTATAGACTTTAATCCATATGACTGAAGTTCATATAACCAAAGAAATTTGACATGGAACCAGAATTAGGGAACCAGGAGAAACCAGAGAGAAAGCAAGTAAGGGATTATCATGTTATGAAGACAGAAGTGCATCTGAATGCCATAACAGAATGTTACAATCTCTGGGAGAAAACAAGTTCTGCTAACATCTTGAGTTTGGATGTCCAGTCTCCTAACTGTGAGTCAATAAATTCCTGTTATTTAAGTCCACCAGGGTTTAGTATTGAAGTCTTTCCTCCAGAGTAGCCTACCACCATGTCAACAGGGCTCCAGGATAATAGTAGTGGATTACACCTGAGAAAGAGTCAAGATGCAGACTATTTAAGAAAGAGTTTATAGGTAAACCCAAAAATAGCAAGGCAGACACAAATAAGAACACTACATGAAACCGAGGCATCCAACACCTACAGTTACAGCACACATTAAGCATCATCTAAATCTCAAATGGATAAAGAACAAACCTTACACAAATGTCAATTTACCTCAGTTATCTATTACTCCATTCATTATTTCTGATTTTCAACAACAAGAAAATTGTAAATCATGCTAAAACGTAAAAATAACAGTCTGAAATGACAGAGCTGTTTTAATGAGTTAAAACAAACCAGCTTCAGACTGGAATTTTGTAATTATCAGACTGGGAATTTAAAATAATGATAATAGAGAAATTGTTCAAAGATGGTGGCTTAGTGAGGTGTGGAATTTAGTTTGTCCACAGAGCAGCTAGTAAATAGCCAGGAACAGTACAGAACAACTGCTGGGGCCACATAAGTGACCAGACACACAGTATACACCAGTCTGGACAAGCTGGACCAGCTGTGATCCCAAACAGAACCCTAAGCCCCCAAGCTGTGGAGGCCAGCAACCCTCCCCCATGGGCATGGCAGTCTGGTTCCCCGAGGTGAAAGGAAAGAGACTTTACTACAACAGGGGCTTGGCTCAACCAAGCTCCAATTGCAGAATTAATTAATAAATTCTGACTACTGAAAATAGGCCCCCAGCTCAGATAAACCTTGAATAAAAGCTAAAGGCACTGGGAGTTTTTGCCCCAGCAGAGAGAGGGCAGGGATGATGAAAAACAAACAAACAAACAAACAAACAAACAAAGGTCTTTTTGTCTCAGACAGCAAAATATACTTGTAAAGGGCTGGAATCTAAAAGAAGGGGGGAACACAGCTGGAGATACATAGAGTAAGGTACTAACTTAAACTCTTGATTAACAAACCCAACAAACAGGGGTCCTGCTCTGAAAAGGACTTTTTTTTTGCTTTGTTTTTACTACTTAACAGCTTATTAGATAGAACTGCAAGGCATCTCAGACCCCAACAACCTAGGGCATGGGTGGAATTAGGCTTGCCTAAGAGTCAAAGCAGCTGGTCAGGTGAAAGGAGTTAATTCCCTGGAGGATGTGCCTTCCCAAGGAGAGGGGTGGGGCCCAGTTCAGGTGGAATCAAGGAATTCATACCCCAGGGACTGGAAAACTGAAGCAATTAAAGCCAGCCCACAACCTGTCCTGTCTCAACCATGCCCCCAGAACCATGCCCGCAGAGTCTGCTGAAGTTAAAGGCACCACATCACTTTATGCTGGTGGGAAACTGCAGGCAGACAAGCACTGCATACTGGGCAAGACAGGAAAAACACAGAGTCTGGAAGCTTCATAAGAAACTGTCAACCTGCTGGGTCTCACTTTCAGGGAAAACGGATGCAGGTGACTCTTTCTTCCTGAGAGAAAGCCAGTCTGCTCTGGTAAAATTTGACTGGGGTCTATAATATATAAGTAGACTCTAAAGAAAAGCTACAAATAGACAGGGCAAGGAACATAAAATAAAGAACTGAAAAATTCTGATCAGTTAAATAAATCTATGCTAGAGGTATAGAATAAGCTGAACTGAATGTCAAAGAAAAGATAGGGAACAAAGCCATCCAACAAGAAAATCCTAGGTAAGAGAGTGAAAATTTTTCAGAATAAACTAATTAAGGAAATCAAATACCTAGACACCAGCAAAAAATAATGTGTCATACTAGGAATATCAAAGATATGGCCCAGTCAAAGGAACAAACCAACAATTCAAGTGAGATACAGGAGTTGAAAACACTAATTTGGGATCTCTGAAGAGAGATGGAAAATCTCAGCAAAAATCAAATCAGTGAGTTGAGAGAGGATATAAAGAAGGCAATGGGCAAGCAAAAAAGAAGAAACAAAGTCTGAAAAACAACAGAACTTCTGGGGCCATGTCAGTGACCAGACACACAGCATACACCTGTCTGGACAAGCTGGACCAGCAGCAAAAAGACAAGGATGTCTACTGTTACCACTGTTATTCAATATTTGGACATTGGAAGTTTTATTCAGAGTAATTAGACAAGAAAAAGAAATGCAAGACCTCAAAATTGGAAAGGAAGAAGTAAAACTCTCACTGTTTGCAGATGATAAGATACCAAATGTCAAAAAACCCAAAAATCCACAGCAAAGCTACTGGAGTTAATAAAAGAGTACAACAAAGCAGCAGGTATGAGATCAACACTCAAAAATCAGTAGTGTTTCTATACACTACTAATGAACAGTCTGAGAAGAAAATAAAAATAAAAATCCATTTACAATAGCAACCAAAAAATAAAATATTTAGGAATAAATTTAACTAAGGATACAAAAGACTTATCCACAGGAAATGACAAGAAATTGCTAAAAGAAATCAAAACCTAAATAAATGGAAGGGAATACTGTGCCATGGATTGAAAGACTAAATATAGTTAAGATGTCAATTCTACCTACATTAATTTATAGATTTAATGTAATACCAACTGAAATCCTGAAAACATACTTTGTAGAAATAGAAAAACCAATAACCAAATTTATTTCAAGGGCAGGGTGCCCTGAATAGCTAAAAATATTTTGAGAAAGAAGAATGAAGTGAGAGGTCTCATAGTACCTGACTTTAAGGCATATTATGAAGCTACAGTGGACAAAATAGCATGGTACTGGCATAAAGATAGATATACTGACAAGTGGATTCAAATACAGTGTTCATATATAGACCCTCTCATCTATGGACAATTGCTCTTTAATAAGGCAGTTAAGTCAACTCACCTGTGATAGTGCAGTCTCTTCAATAAATGGTGCTTGAAGAATTGGATGTACATAAGCAAATGAATGAGAATGAAAGAAGATCCATATCTCACACCTTATACAAAAATTAATGCAAAATGGATCAAAGACCTAAACATTAGAGTTAAGACCACAAAACTTTTAGAAGAAAATGTAGGGAAATATCTTACAAAATTTGTAATAGGAGGAGGTTTCCTAGATCTTGCACCCAAAGCACAAGAATTGAAGAAAGAAATAGATCATTGGGAACTCCTCAAAATGAACAATTTTGTGCATCAAAGAACTTTGTCAAGAACATATAACCCCTAATGTTGCCATTTTGCATTAGTGTGCTAACTTTGTTACAATTGATGAAAGAATATTAAAATTACACTATTAACTATAGTTCATAATTTATATTAGGTGTATTTTCCCATAAACTGCCCTGTTTTTACACTTTTTATTTGTGTTGTACATTTGTTGTAATTCATGAAAGAACATTTTTATACTTTTACTATTTATAGTCCATCACTTGTAATAGGGTTCTCTATATTATATAGACCTGCATTTTCACTTTTAATTCTTATTCTAGTAACATATAAACTACCTAAAATTTTTTCTCTCAATCATCTTCACGTATATAATTCAGTTCTGTTAATTATGCTCACAATGATGTGCTTCCATCACCACTATCTGTTTCCAAAACTTTAAAAGCAGCCTATTATTGAAGTGAGTATAATAAAATCTCCAACTATTATCATAGATTTTTCCCTTTCTACCATCACATCTATGAATTTTGCATTGCATAATTTTGGACTCAATTGTTATTGCATATACATATTTATAATTGTTATATCTTCCTTTTGAATATAACTTTTATTATATATAATGTACTTAATTTTCTCTTGAAACCTATTTTGATTTAAATTCTATTTAATCTGATAAATATCATCATCACTCCTCCATTTTCATTATATTTTCATGTTATTTTTTTTTAAACCCTTTTAATTCCCTCCTCTTGGTGTCCTGGTAGCTGAAGTGATATCTTTTACACAGCATATAGATGGATCCTGCATTAGTCAGGGCTTTCTGGAGAATCCGTACTAAGATATGCATAAATCAAGGGATCTCTTATAGGAATTGTCCCCTGCTACAGCGGAGATTTGCAAATTCGAGTTCTGTAGTTTATTCCACACACTAGAAATTTCAGAAAAGTTGATTTTGAAATCTGACATATCCAAAATCTTTTGGCAAGGCACAAACTGGTAATTCCAAAGGTGTTTATGTAGTATGGTCTAACAGAAGCAGGCTAGCTGAAGAAAAGGAAGAAATCCTCTGAAATATTCAGTTCTACTTTTGTAGAGGGAAGTCTCTTTTCTTGATTGTAGGTCCACTCAGCTACAGATGCCATCAACTTACTAGTAAGGTAAATACATCTAAGAAATACCCTCACAATAATAATCAAATCAGTGCTGGCTTTACCAAACAACTGTATATCATTACCTAGAAAAATTTACACATGGCATTGACCATCACAGTTAATATTTTATCACAGGGGGTTCCCTTATATAGTTAATGTGCTTGCTGATAAAGAATTATTTACTGTTGTCATTTATCTATTTATTTTATGGGTGCTATAAATATTATGCTTCTCAGTTTCTCCATACCTTACTTTTTCAAAAAAATTTAGTAGTGTTTTTTGCATAACATTATGAACACTTTCTTTATTTTTCATATGCATACACAATTACTCACCCATATATTTATATTTTAGTGGCCAATTGCAATTACATGTAAAATTTTAATTTGTAACAGTTTAGATTGAAAAATACCAGTTTAATTTCTGTAATATGCTTTTGCTTTTCTCATATACATTTTAATCTATATTTTATAATTTTATTGTCACAGATTATATATTTTATCTTGAAATGCATTTTAAAAGAGATTTACAATTTTGTTTATGCATTTTTCTTTCAAATCACCTAGGAAAATAATTTATAAACCAAATAAAAAGTGCAATGATTCTAGCTTTTATATTTATATATGTTAATTTAACAGTGTCCTTTATTTTTTCTTATGGTTTCAATGTATGTTGTCAAATTTTCCCAGCTATAAAGGCAAATACCTTACAATGCATTAGCTTAATGACATAAATTTATTGCCTCAAAATTGCAGAGGACAAAAGACTTGCTTACTCCTGAACATTTTTGTTCTGGCAACTGGACAATTCTTGGGTTTCCTTAGCTTTTCCCCATCTCAGAGCAATTTTTTTCTTTCCCTTTTGTATTGCATTGGATAACAACATCTGCTTTGTCCTTTGGATTTCTCTCATACCATGTAACTGTTCCCAAGTGGTCCAAAATTTTGATTGACAGTCTAAATATCCAAACCCACTTATTGCAGAAAAAAATTCTTATTGTTTACCTCACTCCAGCAAGCCACACCAGGATTGTGGACAGCAGATACCACAAATTCTTGTCATTCTGTTGGGGGATAGGATAGAAACTGAGATTAGAAAGGCAAAATTTACTAAAATTGAGAGCTTTCATTTCAGCCTTTCCTTGATGGTGCAGGTGATGCAGTAATGTCCATAGTTCCAAAATAATTACCTCAGGAGGTCTCTGGATTTTTCAGTAGTTGCTTTAGGGGAAAAAATGATTCCTCAGCTTTCAACTACAATCTTCCCACAATTACCCTTTTCCATTTTCAATTTGTCTTTCCAGTTTACATTTTGATTGGCAATGTATGTGAATTTCAGTAGTTGTTCATCTACTCCTGCAGGTGGCAGTGTCAGTTGTTTATTGAATTAAGCCATCCTAACATACACTTAACATAAGTGTAATGTGATCCATTGTGATTTTTTGGGGAATAATGAAAATGTTCTAGAATTGATTGTGGTGATTAACCCATTTTCAATTCGGATGTATGAATCATTATCAATAAATTCATTCAGGATTCTTAATGGAAATCTAGAGTGTTCTCCAACTGAGATTAAGACAAGTAGGACATCTCACTTCTCCATAAGAGTGGCAGGATTCTGGGTTTAATGCAGTGAAAAGTGATGTAAGAGCCAGAGATTAATAGAGTCTCATAAGAGGTTAATCTGTTGGTGGTAAAATACATTCTCAGTTAGTGGTAATTAATGTCTACATTGCATAAGAAAACATGAGGTCAAGTGGGGGTCCTAGTTCTACATAAGTGACAGCATGTTTGAAGAAGCAGCTTTTATCATATCCAATACTTTGAAACTGGTTTAAGGGTAAGGAATTAGGTTTGTTGGGAACTTTGAAGTTCAGTTTAAAATCCAAAGACTGATCCAGGTGGCTCATGCACACATGGAAAAAAATGGATTTTTATATTTAGGGATATCTAGGGAGATTGCCAATCATGGAGCTTTCTGTAGGTAACAGATGTCCTGTTCATCTCTGGGCTCTCAGAAGGGGTTATCTTTTGCTGAGGAATTACTCAACACAAAAAGAGATGTTACCATCTCAGAAAAATTTAGTACATATTGTCTTCAATATCCACTTAAAATTAGAAATTGCCTTTCTAAAATAAGGAGTAGTTTCCCCCTTAGACAGTCATTCCCTAAATAATGGATGGTGATCTGGCAAGTCATAATTTACCTTTTGGAAATTAATATTTCTTTCCTGTAAAGCCTGAGAGAAAATAAATGAAATCATTTTTACAGGCTTCCTTCATAAGTACATTTAAAAAGCAAGGCTTTTTCTTGAAAGAAGATACTTTTGTGACCTTGATGACACAATGAGTGTATGCAATATATTGTAGTAATGAAATATTTATGCACCTTGTTTCTCAGGTCACTCAACCTAACAGTTGGCTGCCTCTGAGTACAAATATGAAAAGCTGTACCACCAGATGAGGAGAAAATCAAAGAACAGTTGCTCAAAGTCAAGATCTCATAACACAAAATGACATCATTTTATCTTTTTGAAGACCCCAGGAAAGTTTGTTCAGGTTGATGCAGATATGACAAGAACCACCATCTCACTTGCCTATGAGGCCAACTTAGACAGCAGACTTATGGGACCTATGCCTGTGATTTACCCTTTGGTTATTTTTCCTAAGACTAATGACACTCTTAGACAATACAACACAAAACAGTAACACAAAAGAGAACAAAAATGGATAAAAATGTATGGCATGATTCTGCCAAGTATGGCAAATAAATGGAAACCAATCATCAAATCTGCCTTTCAGACTTAGAATATCTAGCTGAAGAAATCAATACAAAACAAGAGGAGTTGAGAACCAGTGCAAGTTAGCATGTAAACAGAATATGATAAGACACATGCAGCAAGGGCATATACCATACCTGGAGAAATACTAGGGGCCATGGCAATGGACATGCAGCCCAGATATCAATAGGGATTTCATTGTAACTGGGAAAACACATGAAGATCACACAAAGAGAACACCAAAGACTATTTATTCAGAGCTTATTACAGCATGGCAGTCTGTCACCATCAATTACACTTGGAAGAAGTGGAAATGCATGCAGAGCAGTGGGAAATACTACAGTATAAAAATTCAAAGCTTTTGAATAGCACTGATTGGAGGTTTTTGGCATGGGGCAGCTGGAGGCAGAATAACTAGATATGGGAGAGCCTATGTGATCAGTTAGGGAAGCATATTTGGATTTATTTGATTGGCCCTAATTTGTAGGTCAGACAAAAGTTATTAGTTATTGACAAAATCCTGGCTACTTTGGCTCTATTTCCATCAGAATTGTGGTTTATTTCCTGTGTTGATTAATGAATATGGTGGAATAAATTCCTGGATGGAATGCAGAAGATAGTTGTTCAAAGATCTATATCAGGGTATGGCCTGAATATTATCACTTTACATATTCAGTCTCTTACAATTTAGTGACACTACTGTTGTGCTGGAGTAGCAAATCATGACTTCCTGCTTTCAGAATGTCCATAGATCTCCTTTCTCAGTTTCACGCACATTCATAGACCTACATTCGCACACACTCAAAGGAAAATTTAATTTTTCTTTACAGATAATTTTTAAAAGGAAAATTTTGATTCTTTGAGGAATTCACTGATGTTTTTGAATGCTATGAAGGAAAGGGAATGCAAAGATGAAGCTAAATGTGAGATACTTGATGGAAACAATAAGCAGAAAAATATGGCAGAAGTAAATTACATGTTCATATGTATTTTGTTATGATAGGTTTGTATAAGCAAATGTGTGCATCAAGGTAGATCACTATTTTTTAGAACTGATACCACATTATTTTTTAAATTTTCAATGAGTTCAAATTCATTGATTTTCAATATTCTGCATTTTCCCTATTCTGACTGTCAGGGATTTGTACCTGTAATTCAGTCACAGAAGTTAGGTGAAACAAAAGGGGCACAGCTACCCACGGTGACTGCCCCTGAGGTGCTACTTTCTTCTTTAGTATCCATTCATTTCTGTTTTCTAATACTTACTTCATCCTTGGTTACTATGAGCAAATTTCTCCCATTTGTTCAATTAGCTTGTACAACACTTGATCTTGTTTTTAGATGATATGTGGGAGAATCAAATCTTCAAGTTTCTTAAGCAACCTTTAGCTACTAAAGATGGCATGCATTTCAGACTTAATAGAAAGAAAACATTCAGACCAGTCCCTACACCATAGGGTCAGGTGATGAGAATGGTTGTTTGGAACCTATAGTTGTACAATTTATACTCTGCAAATATACATCTCAGTTCTGGAGTTAGGTAACCTTTGAAGTATACAGGTTTATAGAGTTTTTTTGAGTTAATAATTGACAACAGTAGCTGGTTTCTCAGAATATGTGCTTTCTGTGCTTGTTATTTGTGACTGTTCTTATTCTTCATTCTTCTGTATATATATATATATTTATAGCCACCTTTGAAAAGATCTCTCTTG
The DNA here is from genome assembly GCF_023851605.1 of Tamandua tetradactyla. Taxonomy (NCBI): domain Eukaryota; kingdom Metazoa; phylum Chordata; class Mammalia; order Pilosa; family Myrmecophagidae; genus Tamandua; species Tamandua tetradactyla. The sequence goes on from NW_027518271.1 coordinate 58,772, forward strand.
CTGAGCAACTAAAACTTAGTCATTTCAGAACCCAGTTCACTACTGTGCTAGTAATAGTGAAGTCAGATGATTCAAAATTTTCCTGATTCTTTTCTCAATGAGATCACATTTTACTTTAGTTAAAGTTTACTGAGGTATACACTAAACTTCTGCTTATCTTTAGACAAATATTTCCCAATTCAGTAACTTTTAAACAATGAATCTCTGTCACCAATACTAATTTGGTTAACTGAATGACAATTGTTTTATTCATGCTCATTATGAAGCTCATAAAATGTCCAACCGGTCTGGTTAATCCTCTAAATTCCTTCTCCATAAATTCAGCTCCTGCCCCAATATTCTTGCCTGCCACTCTCTACTAACTATTCTCTTCATCTCATTTTCCCTGCATACATGACTCTTCTGATAACTTCTCTCTGCCTATGTCACTCCTGGATTACAGCCTATTATGGATGCTCCACTGTCTACAGGATAATGTCTAGGCTCATTAATGCTGCACAGGGTGCTTCATCACAGTTAGTTTCTGGCATCTTCACCCAGATCATTTCCCATCATCTGGAACTCCTATGAATACCTTGTACAACACCCTTACTTATAGCCCATAGAGACAATAATGAATGATGCCTGAAGGTTTTCCTACTGCTTACCACTACAGAACCTGAATCCCTTTCTACATATTTTCAAGAATCAGGGGCTGCTACCCCAAACCACCCTCTAAGCATATTCTAATGACACACACTCATACACTCATGTACCTTCTCTCCACATGCAAATGCTCACAGCACACAGATATTCCAAATGGATATATAGCTTCTGACTACACACAAATAGCAACACATATAGAGTCACTGGACATTTTACCAAGTACCACACCTCTATATACTATCTAACCATATCAAAGATCAATAAAACTCACATGGATCCTGAAATGACCATATACATTTTCATAAGACACAAGCAGTAAAATCATATACACACACACCTTAACACTATACTGAGAACTTGCATAAATCTCACAATATCCACGCTCTCTACACACATACACAAACACTGCCAATTTACACACACATTCGCAAAAGAGTTACCAGGATGTGAATGTATGGCCCATGATCATGGGTCCTCACACATCTCAGTATCAACATAGAAATCCATATATTGGTGGGAGAGGAAAAATGTGGGCTGAGGATAGGTTACAGTTACATAAAGTGCATCTTAGCCTTGCAGAGTTGGTTGTTTCAGTGGTACATGAAAAAAGAGAAGATAAGCATCTAGAATGATGCATAAAAATTAACTGAAACAAACACATCTTCAAAAACAATAGAGTGTTTGGTGGTTTGCAACTGTGTGTGACCCAGAAAATTGTGCTTTTAAAACTAAACCTTTCCTGTAAGTAAGATATTTTGGTGAAACTACTTAAGTGAAATTTTGATCCACCTTTTTCAGTGTGGGTGCTTTTTCTTATGATACCAATTTTTAAATTATTTTAAAAATATTTTATTGACATATCTTCTCATGCATATAGTCCATATATGATGTGCAATCAATGGCTCATAGTATCATCACATAGCTGTGTATTCATCACCATGAGCATTGTTAGAATATTTGCATCACTCCAGAAAAAGAAATAAAAAGAATAAACTCACACATCTCACACACTTTACCCCTCCCTCTCATTGACCAGTTACTATGGGTCTTAATCCTCTTACTGGAGTCCTTTATAAGGGAATGAAATTCAGGTGAAGAGAGGGAAAGCCAGGAAGTAAGAAGCTTAAGGAAGCAAAATGAAAGTATAGAAGGGAGGGGCCAACAGACGTGGCCCTGTGTCTTGCCATGTGACAGAGGAATCCAGGAGTTCTAGTAACTGGTGTATAGGAGGAAAGCATCACCTTGATGATGACTTGACTTGGACATTTTCATGGCCTCAAAACTGTAAGCTGGTAAGATAATAAATTCACATTGTAAAAAACAATGCATTTTATGTTATCTGCTTTGAGCAGCTTTGCAAATTAAACAGAGATATTCTAACCTGGCTCTGAGGTGAATGTATTTAGGATTCAATGTGTTTCCACTGCAGAGTGATGATGGAGATTTTTTCCTGGAAGAACAGGCATTTTTGCTGGAGAAATTCCTATTCAATTGTCCCTCTACATAAAAATAAATGATATAGTCCCCCCAAAAATAAAAGGGAAAAAGCAACAAGGTCTCAAACAGGTACTTGTAACAAAATCATATAAGCATTATTCTCAATAACCAAAGGATGGAAACAACCCATTTGTCTGTCACCAAGTAAGTGAGTCAATAGAATATGATGCATAAATATAATGGAACTTTATTTCTCCAAATAAATAATGAAGTTATGAGGCACATAAATTATGGGGTAAAAACTGGGAAATGTACCTGATGAAATAAGCAAGACAAGAAGGGCAAATATTGTATGATTTCACTGATAAGACATAACTTGAAATAAATTTTCAGAGATAGTAGATTAGAGGTTATCATGGGGAAGGGCAAAAGTGACTGCATTTCTTTTTAAAAATATTATATGTGTATGTATATATATATATATATAATATATATATTATTAATAATAAAAGATGTGTCCATATGATACTATTAACTAATCCTAAAGAAAGGCACGATGAGTCTAAAAGTAAGGAAAGGTTAACTGTGCAAATGCCAGCAAAATTTGAGGATGAGTTAGTAAAATAATTGTTTATGCATACATTTAGAAAAAGCACAGATGCTTCAAGTCAGTATGGTTTCACTATGAACAAGTGATGATTAATATAAACTTCACTTTTTTATATGGATGGCTAATACAGAATGAAAGCAAATATCTTCATGGCTATCACACACTGGGCCATGTCCAGGGAGAGAGAGGACTCAGCTTTCTGGTCCTCAAGAAACGGTCCAGTGGAAGCAATGGACTGCATGCCTGGAAAGGCTGAGAGTACAGCCCCGCGTGCAGATAAGCTAGGTCTTATGTTTCCACTCTACTGCTCCCCAGGCCTATGGTCTGGGTAGGGTACTGATCCTCTGACCTTTCTTAGCCTCAGACTCTTCTTATGTAGAGGGATAACAACTAAATATGAGCAGGCATTGATGTTGACCTGAGATATTAGGAGTGATAGAAAGTTTCTTGTTTACAATATATTTACCTAATTCTAAAATGTGATGAGGTTTAAAACAATATTTAACATATTGTTATATGTTACAAGTAAAACATATTACTATGTCCTGAATGTGTTATGTAATAAGAAAGCAGTTATGCAAATAAATGCACTTAGGTTCTTTAGGTCAGGATAAGGCCCCAAAGGGGTGATTGCAATGGGGTTAGTCTATTCACCTTGGTTCCTGGGACTGTCTACTAGTTCAACACTTGCCCCCATCACTCCTGGTTTTGCCAAGAAATCTGGATATTATTGGGTAAATTTCTGAGAAGAAAAGAAAAAAATTTTCTCTGTAGGCTCCAAGTTGCTTGGACTTCTGAGGAACATCAAGAATCTAGATCTCCTTTTCCCATTCATGTCCTCAATTTAAAGCCCATGTTAATGGGTAGTCAGATCAGTGACATATTCACATTTTTTTTAGCATTTAAATTAATAAAGAATGATTTTAAGATGAAAACTCTTTTCCAAAGTGAAGTAAAATCCTCAGACAAGGAGGAGACAATATCTGAGTCCTCATTGTCAGCATTATTTCCATTGAGATAAATTTTACTCCTTTTATCTTTGAAATTTCTACTGTGACTCACGTTTTATTTAGAAGGGCACTTCTCAATTTCCAAATGTATTTAGTATTTTCAGTTTTTATCATTGATTCCTAGCACAACTACCTTATATTCAGAGAACATGTATTCAATTTAATTCCCCTGAAATATAGTGAGAGTAATGTTGGCCAAGATGGATTAATTTTTGTAAAAATGACACATGTACTTAAAAATAATATTTCTCCCACAGTCATATATAATAATCTCGCTCTCTATATATGTATACATTTATGTGTAAATATAAAATTGTACTTATATATATAGATATTTCTCTGAGATTTAAATGTTTTGGTGTTTCTATCTGCTATTCATTTCTGATTTTTTGACTGTTTCTATCAATTTCTTGGAGAGAAGTTTGATAATTCTCCACTCTACCTGTGCAATTAGTGACTGCTTGCAGACGTGCAATTATTTCCTTTATAAGGTTTGCAGCTAAGATTAACCATTGAAAACTGTGATAACACAAAAGGAGGGACAAAAAGAGAAAGGGGGAGGGAGGGAGAGGTCTGTTGGGAAGGTTCAGAAGTCAGAAAGCTCAGGAAGTTTCCAAAGAGAAGCTATCTTTGGGAATGCCACACGGTGGTGGATCCGGTGGGGGGAGGGGCATCCTTAGAATGGGGTCGCGAGGGTGTCCACTGTGATGCACAAGGAGCAAAGACAGGGGATTGGTTGAAGGAGGTGACGTAAAGCGTCAAAGTTGCTAAGGCAGCTGCCAAACAAGAGAAAACTTGGAGGAAAATGGAGCCACTATCCAAGACCTCCAGTTTCTCTGGTGAGTCCAGATTACCTTGCTTTGTGTATCCTCCAACCTGCTTACCTGTTGACTTACTGACCCCCTTACCTACTGAGGTGAACCTCATCCTCTCTCCAGGCTGATACCTCTCCCTCCTCTCATGCCTAAATTGCTTACCAATGGCCCCTGTCCCTTTCTCTTACAAGAAATCCTCTCATCCTTGCGCCTCGATTACATACGCCTAAATTCTGCCCCTGGCCACACCCTCTCTTCATCCCCATTCCCAGGACGCCAACCACAGACCCCGCCTCCTATTCTCCCATCCTCTCTTGGTAGCACTTACAGGGTTCCCCAGGGGGCCAGAATATTGTATTATCCTGGTGACTCTTCTGGCTTATCTTGCTGGGGTCTCCAGGTCATATATTCTCAAGCATAAGTCAGCAATGAACATAGGTGCTTTCTTCCTTTTTATTAAACTATGTTTCACATTGTGATTTAAATCAGGTTTTTCTTGGGAGCTTTGAGAGGGGTCTCCTTCCTCTTGCATACACAGGATCTCAGCTCTGGTTTCTTAACCAACATGGATTGACTCTGGCCCAATGTGTGCAGGCAAATGTCTGTGTCTTCCACGTCCTGTGCGTTTCACATGCAGGAAAGGATGAAATATTTGAAATGTGAAAATAAAAACTTTATAGTTTTAAAAAGAAAAGAACTGTACATATTGTTAAGGATGTTGAATTGTATATTTTAAATTGAGGATTTGTATGGTCCATGAATTATCTCTCTGAACCTGTTTTATGAAAAAGTAAGGACCTGTTTTTTGCTCAGAGTCCCAGATATTACACTTACACTTGGAAGTTCTGAACAAGGTCTTTGTTCAAGTATGTGAATGCATCCCATGCATACTCGCTTCTTCCTTAAGTGCATTATTCATATTTCTCAAAGTATGACAACACTGGAAATGGTTGTATCTTATAATTGGTATTTTCACCACTGCATGAAAAAATATCATTCATTTACCTTCTGCGCTATGTTGTTTCTTTTGTGGTATTAGCAACTTTTGGGTCATACCTTTCCTTCTATTCCTGGGGGTTGCCTCAAGGGCATTCTTATATGTACTTCTGAAAGGAAGATGAAAATATATGGGTAAAATCATTCCCATTTTGGATGTGGTAGCAGTTTCTATTGATCATGCTCTACAACTCAAACTGATGACAAAAGTTGAAAAAGTATATAAAAAAGAGAGGGAGAGCATTGGAGAGCAACCAACCCAAAGAGGATTTGAGCTGCTATATACCTGAGGCAAAGGAATCACAGTGTAGTGAGCAAAACCTTCTCACTCTTCTGAGGCCCTTTCCAGTTGTAGAGGTGGGGGGATAGCATCCAGAATGAAAATGGCAGTTGTGCTCAGCTGAGGAGGAAAGGTTAGCATTTAATCATGGCAAAGTGAATGGAATTTCTACTTGCAGGGAGCATATGGCAAGCAAAGGAATGCAGTTAAATAGAAAAACTGATACATTACAAAATCAAACCTATCAAAACAACCAAACCTATCAAAAGGCTGTGAAAGTAAAGAACAGTTGATTAACATTTAAGTGAAGGAAGAAACATAGCTAGGTGAACTGAAGAAACCAGGCATGTCCTGCCTGGGGGAGTTTGCTTGGTCTGTACACTGAGATGAGGATTCATGTAGGCAAAAGTCCCCTCCTTTGGAAATATAAACCAGCAGGGCTTCAGATGTGAGGTGGAACCTGGGAGAATCACAAATTCATTCCTGGGTTTCCCCATGGGAAATTTCAGAGGACTAGGTGAATAAAGGCAGCTGTTTGCTCCCTTAAGGTGTTTTACAGACATGCCTGCATTCTGGGTCCAGAGTGTGTTCAGGAACAGGAGAGACAGAAACAGAACCTTGTACATGTTCTTCAGGCTGCCACCAGGCAGGTTGGAAGGTGGTCCCTGTTCTCTCCAAGCCTAGGACCAGGAACCCACACAGGGAGCAAAAGCTGCCTCTGCACCACATGGGGAATGGGTGAGGGAAGGGCTCATAGAGGGCTATGAGGTTTTCCTACCATTTTAAAGCTGTCTTTTTCTTGATTCAGCATTCCTTTGGTTGACTATTTCCCAGAGTTCACAGTTGGTTGTTTTGGCCAGTCCCTGCCTATCTTTCAGTGTTCCTGTTGGGAGACAGGGGTTTAGACTTTTTATTCAGCTATCTTACTCATGTCACTCCCTTGTCAGACAGCACATCACATGCTGCAATGTGGTCAGAAAATGTGGTTTGAAAGCAGTAAGATTTGTCACTGTTATTTTGCCAGCATCTATTTTCAGATGAAGAAACTTCCTATAATATTTCAATTATATTTATGAGAAATTATGGCTGAATTACAAAACAATGGCTAAAGATTTTAATGTTTTCAAGTTAATTTTAGTAATTTAGTTTCCTAAAAGGATGCATTTTAAATATGTAGATTTTAAATTTAATAAGATAATGCAGCCTACAGTATATTTTGCATAGTTCTTTTAATCTGTTTTCTCTGTCTTTTCTAAGTCTTGATTTTGAAATTTACCTTTAATTGTTTTGAATGTATTGAAAGCATTTCACTATTCTCTCTGCCTATTTCAATCATAGATGTTCAATTTTTTCTGTGATTTTTCTTGGTTTAATCCAATCATCTAGTTTTCTGTTTGATCATCTCCTCCTACTTTTTTTTCATTTTTGTCAATGAAGCCCTCATTCCTTAAAGTCTTAACCTTGTCATATAGTTTAATGGGAGCCCTGGGTAGCCCATAATACATACAAATAAATTCATACAAATACATACAGATAAATGGCTTCTTCTTGGTTGGATGTTTATAATGAATGGATTTATGACATGGAGAACATGAAAAGCAAGAGATGAGTTCTTCTTTCTTTTGTAAGACATGAGGTTTGCAGACTCTTTACCCAAAAGTGAAAGGTCATTGGTCACCTTAGTGTTTCAAAGCATTGAGAAATGCATGATACCAACTGAAAGATTCTCTCATTCAAGTCTAGCCTCCAAACAAGAGAAAGGAGTTGAAAACAGAGAGAGAAGCTGGGAAAACTCATTAGATAAGTAATGTTTTATATCTTCTGACAAGCAACATATTATCAAGGTGGGATGTGGAAGCCACCAGTGATCAGAAAACACCCTTTTATTCAGACAAAACCATCACAAAGGAGTCACTTCATGCAGATAAAAATCTAATCTGTTCCTTTTAATTTTAATATGGGGGCAATTTTTTGATGATCTTCCTTCTTGTATTGTTACATTTATTTTTCATAGATAATTAAATTTTCTTTTTCTAATTCATCCTTGAGCATGTGGATAAGTTCACCCATTTTTCATTTTCCACCCCTACCCTGGCATGAACATCTGTAAAAATCCCAGTGACCATTCTGAGGTCAAATCATTGTATCCCACTTTTGGTAAACATGGTATTAGGATCAGATGGATTACATCTCTGCTCAGTGTGTATGTGTGCATGATGTTTTGCTTGCCTTTCTCATGAGGTGCTTTTTATATGGCTTTGTCTTACCTAGAAAGTCACAACTCTGTAAGAAAGAGTCCATTGACCTGCCTTGCAGAGTATTCCCTTGCAGGGTAATGGTTCTTATTTACTTGTATCCACTGTATTCCTTATGCAAAATTCATTCGAAGGCAATATTCTACATCCTTTTTCAATTTAAGGAATAATTCCTTGGTACAGATGATGTACAAAGTAAACTAAAGCATCAGAAGGGTAGGTTTGGGGGCCTACATATAAAAATCGCTTCAAAAGTTGAAGGCCTCTGATATTGTGAAATTATTTGTGAATATGTAGGATGTGATACCACCCAAAACAAAATATGAAGTTTATATGACCGATATCTCAGTGTCAATATCTTCCTTTCTTCATATATTTCTGTTTTCTTTCCCTTTACAAGGTCCTTACATTCAAAATTTTCTCAGTATGAAAGTGCATTTTCCCTCAGCTTCCACTCCAGTTTTCAAAATTTATTTATTAGAAAATATTATCTTCCTTCATATTATATTTCAAACTAACTTTTTGCATGGTTTCATTTTCATTAGGCAGTACTTGTTGATTTCTTATAGTGTCCCTCATAAACTGTCTGAATTGTAGTTTCAGTGATCCTGCCTGAAGTAATCTAGCTAATGGTCCACTTCTGACTTCCACAATGCCTTCCAGTCAGTTGTCTGAATGTAAAATGCATGCTCATGACTTCTTAGGAACCAGATGGCATTGATGCTTTTGTGCATTTTGTCTGTGTCTTTAAGGAATGCACTGAGAGCTACTGCTCCTTTTTAGACAGGGACTGCTCAGTGATCTTGTGTGTTTATCAAGAGTACAGACTTCACTCCTAGTACAGACTTCACTCCTTAAAGTACAGACTTCGCTCCTTGAGTTTTGACATGTGTATATAACTATGCAGACATCACCATAATCAAGATAATAATCATATCCAATAAGCTCAAAACAGTTTACATGCTCTATTTTAAACATCCATCCATTCTTTCTCTCTTTACTGATATCCCTCCCTCTCAGTCCCTGAAGCATTATTAATAATATTGCATGTTTGGGAATCCTACAAATTTCTAATTATTACATTATTAGGGTAGAATTTCTATATCGGCATAACCATTTTGAGGTTTACATTTATGGTTTAGTCTATTGGTACATTTTGTCCTTTCCATTCCTGAATAGTATTTCTTTGAATGGATCTGCTAAAATTTGTCTATCTTATGCCTTTGTAAGAAACCTGAAGCTAATTTTTTTCCATCTGATCTTGTTGATTGAAACATAAACTCCAAAGTAGCACCTCTTCAGGATTCTCCCAGCAGATGGTTATAATTTTCAACTTCATGCTGAACACTTAAAAGTAATCAAACACCTAACTATTTAATACCACATACTTTTTTGAAACTCTTGCTCAGAAAAAGACAAGCAAAAACATTGTAATGTAGTACTATAGTTTTGATACTTTTCCAAATTTTATTATGGAATCCTAAAGCAACATTTTCCATTAACAGTTTATTAAACTTAATCACATACCTTTATATCCATCCATCAAGTCATTATGTTTTTAGTGTATTTCAAAGTAAATTGCAGACATCAGTAAATTGCAGGAAATATTTATAAATACTTCATCATGCTGATTATTCACTAGAGTTCAATATTTATTTACAGAATTTTCTTTAACGTGAAATAAACATAAATATATAAATCTTAAATGAATATTCAGTTAGTTTTATCATATATATACACATGCATAGTACTTTCAAGATACAGAACATAACTTCCACCCAGAAAGTGCCCTCACCCTCTTTTCATTGAATTCTTGCCCATATCATAGCCTTATTTTGCATGTTCTAGAATTTCGTGTAACTAGAAGCACATTATATATAGCCTTTTGTGTATGTCTTACTCTGCTCAGTATACTGTTTCTGAAATTCATTCATGATTTTTCATGGATTGATAGTTCATTCCTGTCATTGCTGAATCCAATTTTGTTTATTTAATGTATTATCTCTAAGAAAACAGAACTAGAGCTTCTATCATTGATTCCTTGTGACTGCTACAATGTAAATTTTGTTGAGGCTTCATTATTTCCAATATTGTTAGTCTAGCTACCTGATATACTGGGAGCTTTCATTCTGGGTCTGACGTTTTGGATGTTTATGGAAGTCTATCATTGTTGCTGCCTACTTGGAAATTGCCTTATTTGCTATTTTCATCTGGAGCACTGTTTTTTTTCTGTGAATATATTCAAGTAACTTGTAGGAGTACTTTGACTCATACATAAGCAGAGCATTTATAACTCACTGGCCATTTAAGTTGTTTCTTTTTAGATGAATGGAACATGAGCAGAAATCAAGGTTTGAAATGGAAAAATAACCTTGTAAAATCATCTAATCTTTAAATTGGGATTTCAGGGAATAAGACAACTATATAACTCTGATATGAATACTTCAATTTATAAATTCTTTTTATCAAAACTAAATATTAAATATTAAATTTTTATGGCTTTTTCACATATTTACTGGACTATGGAGTTCTCCTGAAAAAATGGTTCAATAGGATTTGACACTTTTAGAACGTATATATTCATTTCAATCACTCTATTCCCAGTCCTGATTGTCTGTCCTAATGATATAACATAAATGTTTTCAAAGTCCTTGTTTAAGAATTGACAGTTTAAAAACTGTCAAATATTCCTGACAGTGCGTGAGTAAATCCTTACCATGGAATATTGCAAAGATCTTAAAATTTATTTGTTTCAATGTCATTTCAGGAAAAAGATAATCCTCTTTATCTAATCTCAAGTAGTAAAAAGGAGAAACAGAAATTTTATGTAGTCTAGTTAGAAATACATACACCTCTATACACATATAGAGTGAAAGGATGCTGAATGAAAATGCCATATTTAAAATACTAATTTTAGATGATGATGTAATTTTTATTCCTATTCTTAATAAATCTTTATGTTCAAAATTTCCTAACTTAATTATGTACTATTGTTTTCAGGAAATATATTTTTGTTTGAAATACATGACATAATATCTGATACCTAAATTCTAAAATGTGATTCCTGTGTGTACTTTTATTTTCTAAGTTTATTTTGTACATAGTTATGATAACATATCTGTCCATACTAGCAGACTTAGAATTTTTAAAATAAAATTTACTTACTGCTTTTCTGATTATATCCATAATATCCATCATTATACACAAAATATGGTGCATTTTCAACTCCTACAAATGAATCTTTTGTAGTATTACTCCCATACACCCCCCAGCCCAAGCAGCCCTAATCTGCTCTCTGTCATTGTGCATTCTTTTTGCCTGTGATAGAATATAACATACATGGAATTAATCATAAAGTGTGTATTCCTTCTGTACCTAACTTCTCTTACCTAGAACAAAGAGTTTTGAGTTTCACATAGGTGATTTCATTATTTGTAGGTTGGTTCCCTTTTATTGGCAAAAGTGTAGATTATATACTCCTCTTCTTGATATTTTTGTTGCATCCCATGAACCAGCAGCAGGACTCACCTCTAAGGAAAAAAATAGGGGGATACACAGCTGGGACATCCACAATCCACCCCACAATGAGTCTGCTGTGACTCACAGAAAAATGCACTAAATTCCATGCCTATCAGCCCTTGAGAATGTATTAGGGAAACATACAGAGAACTGCAGCTACCTACAGATGGACAGCCAGGTGGTAAGAATTTTACTTTAGGATGTGCACACCTATGGCAGCAGCTCCTTAGATTATATAGGGCTGAGGACAAAGGCGTGCATATTTTTGGAAAATATCTATACATGTGTTCTTTTCTCAAAACAAAATGCACTCAGTGCAGAAAGCATTCAAGGTTATAGCAGTCAAAATTTGTCAGGCTTCCAAGGAGTTATGGGGAGAGATGTCTAGGGATGGGGAGTGGGACAGGGGCAAGATCAGTCCTCGGTGATGTAGTGGATGCTATATATACCATATAACATGGGGTGTAAAGCTTTTGTCTGCATATTTCACTTAAAAGTAATTTTCTGCCTCTTACAAATTTATATATACATTTTTTCCTAAATTTAAATACCTTTACTTATTTCTTATGCAGTTTTATTGTGATATATTCACATACCATACAAAAGCTGCAAAGTATATAATCACTGGCTCACAGTACCATCACATATTTGCCCATGCATCCTCATGATCAATTTTTGAACATTAATTCTCCATAAAATAAATTTTAAAAAAGCCCAAATCCTCCCATACCCCATATCCTTTCCTGTTATTGGTGTAGTACGCTTGTTACTGTTAATGAAAGATTATTAAAATATTACTGCAAACTACCTTTCAAAGTTGGTATATTCTCCCATATACTCTTCTATTATCAACTCCATGTAATAGTGTCACACATTTGTTCTAGTTCATGAAAAGAACTTTTTAATATTTGTACAGTTAATCCTGGGCATTGTTTACCATAAGACTCACTGTTATACATTCCCATGTTTCAACTTTCAACTTTCCTTCTGGTGGCATAACATGACCCTAAACTTCCCCTTTCTACCACATTCACACACTACTCAGTGCTGTTAATTACTCTCACAATAACATGTACCATCACCTCTGTCCATTTCCAAATGGTTATGCTCACCCTAGTTAAACATTCTGTACATATTAAATGATTGCCCCATTCTTTAGCCTCATTCTATATTTTATATGTCTAAGAGTTTATATATTTTAAATATTTATGTCAGTGAAATCATACAATATTTGTTCTTTTGGGTCTGACATATTTCACTCAACAAAATGACCTTTTGTTTAGCCTTTCATCTGTTAATGTACACTCAGGTTGTTTCCATCTTTTGGCAGTTGTGAATAATGCTGCTATGAGCATCAGTGTACAAGTGTCTGATCTCATCCTTGGTTTCATGTCTTCTGGGTATATCCCCAGTAGTGGGATTCTGAGTTGTAAGGCAATTCTACTTATTTTCCTGAGGAAATGTCAAATTGTCCTCCACCAAACCTGTACCATTTTACATACCTGCCAACAGTGAGTAAGTGTTCCAATTTCTCCATATCTTACCCAACACTTGTAGTTTTCCTTTTTTTAATAGCAGCAATTCTAGTAGGTGTGAAGTGATATCTCATTGTAGTTTTGATTTGCATTCCCTAATAGCTAGTGAAGTTGTACAGCTTTTCACATGCTCTTGAAGCATTTGTATTCTATCTTTGAAAAAATGTATTCTCATTTCACTTTTCCCATTTTAAACTGGGTTGTGTGCCTTAATGGGTTGTGTGTCATTCCTACATGTATTTTGTAGGATTACTATATACATTTTGGATATGAAACCCTCATAAGACATGTGATTTACAAATATTTTCTCCCATTGAGTTGGTTGCCATTTCACCCTTTTGACAAAGACCTTTGAAGCACTGAAGGATTTGATTTTAAGGAATTACCATTTATCTATTTTTCTCTCATTGCTTGTATTTTGGGTGAAAAGTCTAAGAACTACCATCTATCACTATGTCTTGGGGACATGTCCTTACATTTTCTTCTAGGAGTTTTGTGATACTCATCCTTATAGTTAGGTATTTGATCCATTTTGATTTAATTTTTGTGTAATGTGTGAGATAGATATTCTCTTTCATTGTTATGGTGGATATCCTTTTCTCCCAGCACCATTTATTGAAGAGGGCTTTCTGTTGTAGTTTACTGGGCTTGGGAAACTTGTCAAAAATAACTGACCAAGAAAGAAAAAAATAAGATAATAAGTAAACAACAAAGTAAAACAAAAAAGAAAAGAAATCAATTGACCAGATTGGAAGGTCTATTTCTGAGGTTGCAATTTGAAATCCATTGATTGATATGTGTGCTGGTTTGAAAGGATGCATGTCCCCTAAAAAAGCCATGTCTTAATCCTAATCCCATTTTGTAAAAACAGCCATTTCTTCTAATCCATATTCAGCATTGTATGTTTGAAACTGTAGTTAGATCATCTCCCTGGAAATATGAAGTAATCAAGAGTTAAGCTGGATTAGGTGATGACATGTCTCCACCCATTTCAGTGGGTCTTGATTAGTTTCTGAAGTCCTATAAAAGAGGAAACATTTTGGAGGTTGGAGATTTTGAGAGAGCAGAGAATGCTGCAATACCATGAAGCAGAGAGTCCACAAGCCAGCGACTTTTGGAGATGAAGAAGGATAATGCCTCCCGGGTAGCTTCATGAAACAGGGAGCCAGGAGAAGAAGCTAGCATATGATGCCATGTTCACCATGTGCCCTTCCAGATGAGAGAGGAACCTGACCGTGTTCACCACTTGCCTTTCCAGATGAGAGAAAAACCCTGACTGTGTTCACCATGTGCCCTTCCACTTGAGAGAGAATCTGGTTTGCAAGTTGCTGGAACGCAATATACCAGAAACAGAATGGCTTTTAACAAGAGGAATTTAATAAATTGCTAGTTTACAGTTCTAAGGCTGAGGAAATGTCCTAATTAAAACAAGTCCATAGAAATGATCAATCCAAGGTATCCAGGGAAAGATACCTTGGTTCAAGAAGGCCGATGAAGTTCAGGGTTCCTCTCTCAGGTGGAAGGGCACATGGCAAACACAGTCAGGGTTTCTCTCTTACCTGGAAAGGTATGTGGTGAACATGGTCAGGTTCCTTTCTTATCTGGAAGGGCACATGGTGAACACGGAGTCATCTGTGTTCTTCTCCTGGCTTCCTGTTTCATGCCAGCAGCAGAGATCCATCTCAGGCCCCAATATGGTACCTGTATTAGTTAGGGTTCTCTAGAGAAACAGAACCAACAGGGAACACTTGCAAATATAAAATTTATGAAAGTGTCTCACGTGACCGTAGGAATGCAGAGTCCAAAATCCACAGGGCAGGCTGCGAAGCCGATGACTCCAATGGATAGCCTGGACGAACTCCACAGGAGAGGCTCACCAGCCAAAGCAGGAATGGAACCTGTCTCCTCTGAGTCCTCCTTAAAAGGCTTTCCATGATTGGATTTAGCATCACTAATTGCAGAAGACACTCCCCTTTGGCTGATTACAAATGGAATCAGCTGTGGATGTAGCTGACGTGATCATGACCTAATCCTATGAAATGTCCTCATTGCAACAGACAGGCCAGCGCTTGCCCAATCAGATGAACAGGTACCACAACTTGGCCAAGTTGACACCTGTCCCTAACCATGACAGTCCACCCCTTGTCAATTTGGCACATATATATATATATATATATATATATATATATATATCACCTTAGACCATACTTAATTTCCAAATGAAAACAAATAAGCACACATTTTTTTCTTTTACCTGACAATACTCAACTGTCCTGCATATAACTGGAAACACATTAAATCTCTCCAGAATAGCGTGCAAATCCTTGGGCAACATTCATTCTTAAACTTGATATCTTACAATTTAAATAATATAACACAAACAAAACAGCATTACAGTCCTCGTTTCTGTAACTGATCACGTGGTCGAAGTTCATATTTATCACTACCTTCTTCCACTACCCATTCCATGTTCCCTTTCCCCTCAGCAAGCACTTCAGCTGGCCGTGGTTCTTTGCCTGGTGGGGTGACCCAAACCTTCATTCCTGAAGTCTCAGAGCCGTTAGTGGTCCTGCCTGGATTGTGTTGTTGCAGTTTTCCATTGATTTTAATCACAGGGCATGGTAGTACTAATAGACGCCCCAGGGGATCTCCTATATTCCAAGAAAACTCTTCTTTACTTCCATTATGTAGTTGCAGTCCTACTTCCTTTTGATAGTCAGGGTCAATTATCCCAGACAATAATGTAATCCCCTTCTTGGTGTGTTGATCCAGAGGCATAAGTAGCCCAAAGTGGCCAGGTGGCAATCTTAACTTCCAGTTCAGTGGTATCACTGTTGTTTCTCCTGGAGAAAGCACACCCCGTTTTGGAACTAAAACCTGTAGACCAGCAGAACTCAGGGTAGCAGGGACAGGAAGCAAAAATTTTCCTAGTGGATCACTAGGAGTAATAGTGAGTGGCACCACACCCATTTCCACCCCTTGGTTCCTGGACCCATGGATCCTGGCTATGGGAGAAACAGCACCATACAGTGGATGCTGATTCAGAGCATACACAGCTTCCTGGAGAACATTACCCCAGCCTTTCAAGTTTTTGCCACCTAGTTGGCACCGTAATTGAGTTTTCAAAAGGCCATTCCACCATTCTATCAATCCAGCAGCTTCTGGATGATGGGGAACATGGTAAGACCAGAGAATTCCATGAGCATGTGCCCATTCCCGCACTTCATTTGCTGTGAAGTGTGTTCCTTGATCCGAAGCAATGCTATGTGGAATACCATGACGATGGATAAGGCATTCTGTAAGCCCACGAATAGTAGTTTTGGCAGAAGCATTGCGTGCAGGGAAAGCAAACCCATATCCAGAGTATGTGTCTATTCCAGTTAGAACAAATCGCTGCCCCTTCCATGAAGGGAGTGGTCCAATGTAATCAACCTGCCACCATGTAGCTGGCTGGTCACCTCGGGGAATGGTGCCATATCGGGGGCTGAGTGTGGGTCTCTGCTGCTGGCAGATTGGGCACTCAGCAGTGGCTGTAGCCAGGTCAGCCTTGGTGAGTGGAAGTCCATGTTGCTGAGCCCATGCATAACCTCCATCCCTACCACCATGACCACTTTGTTCATGAGCCCATTGGGCAATAACAGGAGTTGCTGGGGAAAGAGGCTGACTGGTATCCATAGAACGGGTCATCTTATCCACTTGATTATTAAAATCTTCCTCTGCTGAAGTCACCCTCTGGTGTGCATTCACATGGGACACAAATATCTTCATGTTTTTAGCCCACTCAGAAAGGTCTATCCACATACTTCTTCCCCAGACCTCTTTGTCACCAATTTTCCAATTATGGTCTTTCCAAGTCCCTGACCATCCAGCCAAACCATTAGCAACAGCCCATGAGTCAGTATACAAACGCACCTCTGGCCAGTTTTCCTTCCAAGCAAAATGAACAACCAGGTGCACTGCTCGAAGTTCTGCCCACTGGGAGGATTTCCCCTCACCACTGTCCTTCAAGGACACCCCAGAAAGGGGTTGTAATGCTGCAGCTGTCCACTTTCGGGTGGTACCTGCATATCGTGCTGAACCATCTATAAACCAGGTCCGAGTTTTCTCATCCTCAGTCAATTCACTGTAAGGAACTCCCCAAGAGGCCATAGCTCTGGTCTGGGAAAGAGAAGGTAATGTGGCAGCAGGAGTGGAAACCATGGGCATTTGTGCCACTTCTTCATGTAACTTACTTGTGCCTTCAGGACCTGCTCTGGCTCTATCTCGTATATACCATTTCCACTTTACAATAGAGTGCTGCTGTGCACGCCCAACTTTATGGCTTTGTGGGTCAGACAACACCCAACTCATGATAGGCAACTCAGGTCTCATGGTAACTTGGTGGCCCATGGTTAAGCGTTCAGTCTCTACTAAGGCCCAGTAGCAGGCCAAAAGCTGTTTCTCAAAAGGAGAGTAGTTTTCTGCAGCAGATGGTAAGGCTTTGCTCCAAAATCCTAAGGGTCTGTGTTGTGATTCTCCTATAGGGGCCTGCCAAAGGCTCCAGACAGCATCTCTATTTGCCACTGACACTTCCAGCACCATTGGATCTGCTGGATCATATGGCCCAAGTGGCAGAGCAGCTTGCACAGCAGCCTGGACCTGTCGCAGAGCCTCCTCTTGTTCAGGTCCCCACTCAAAATTAGCAGCTTTTCTGGTCACTCAATAAATGGGCCGGAGTAGCACACCCAAATGAGGAATATGTTGTCGCCAAAATCCAAAAAGACCAACTAGGCGTTGTGCCTCTTTTTTGGTTGTGGGAGGGGCCAGATGCAGCAATTTATCCTTCACCTTAGAAGGGATATCTCGACATGCCCCACACCACTGGACACCTAGAAATTTTACTGAGGTAGAAGGCCCCTGTATTTTTGTTGGATTTATCTCCCATCCTCTGACACGCAAATGCCTTACCAGTAAATCTAGAGTAGTTGCTACTTCATGCTCACTAGGTCCAATCAACATGATATCATCAATATAATGGACCAGTGTGATGTCTTGTGGGAGGGAGAAACGATCAAGGTCTCTGCGAACAAGATTATGACATAGGGCTGGAGAGTTGATATACCCCTGAGGTAGGACAGTGAAAGTATATTGCTGACCTTGCCAGCTGAAAGAAAACTGCTTCTGGTGGTCCTTACTAATAGCTATTGAGAAAAAAGCATTTGCCAGATCAATAGCTGCATACCAGGTACCAGGGGATGTATTGATTTGCTCAAGCAATGATACTACATCTGGAACAGCAGCTGCAATTGGAGTTACCACCTGGTTGAGTTTACGATAATCCACTGTCATTCTCCAAGACCCATCTGTTTTCTGCACAGGCCAAATAGGAGAGTTGAATGGGGATGTGGTGGGAATCACCACCCCTGCATCTTTCAAGTCCTTAAGAGTGGCAGTAATCTCTGCAATCCCTCCAGGAATACGGTATTGCTTTTGATTTACTATTTTACTTGGTAGGGGCAGTTCTAGTGGCTTCCATTTGGCCTTTCCCACCATAATAGCCCTCACTGCACGAGTTAGAGAACCAACGTGGGGATTCTGCCAGCTGCTCAGTATGTCTATGCCAATTATACATTCTGGAACTGGGGAAATAACTACAGGATGGGTCCGGGGGCCCACTGGACCCACTGTGAGACGGACCTGAGCTAAAACTCTATTGATCACCTGGCCTCCATAAGCCCCCACTCTGACTGGTGGCCCAGAGTGACGTTTTGGGTCCCCTGGAATTAATGTCACTTCTGAACCAGTGTCTAATAATCCCTGAAATATCTGATCATTTCCTATTCCCCAATGCACAGTTACCCTGGTAAAAGGCCGTCGGTCTCCTTGGGGAAGACTTAGAGGAAGGTCAATGGTATAAATTTGTGGCAGTGTAACAGGTTTCTTCCCCATAGGGACCTGGCCTCCCCTTCATTCAAGGGGCTCAGGGTATGTAAACTGTTTCAAGTCTGGAAATTGATTAAGGGGCCGTGACTCTGTGTTTTTGTAATTCAGGTTAGACTTCTGTTCCCTTGACCTAGAACTCTTTTGTTTATACAGCTCCAACAAGAATTTAGTAAGCTGCCCTTCTATTGTATTTCTAGGTACCCCATGATTTACTAGCCAATGCCACAAATCTCTGCGTGTCATATAATTTTGATGCCTCCTTTGAGTTTGTTGTCTATTATAATACCCACGTCTACCCTGTCTTTGGTGATTAAGTGCTGCCACCTGGCTTTTGCCAACTCGGGATCCTGTCATCCCCATTGTGTTTAAGGATTCCAGTTCAGTGACAGCAGTTCCTACAGTAATATCTGACCTACAGAGAAGTGCAACCACAGAGCTCTTTAGGGATGATGGTGCTAGTCTCACAAATTTATTTCTCACTGTTCTGGTAAAAGGTGCATCCTCTGGACATTCCTGGGGTGTAAGAGCAGACTTTGCATGATAAATCCACTCTAACATCCCAATCTCTCTAAGCCTCTGGATCCCCTCATCTACATTATACCAGGGCAGTTCTGGCATTTCAACCTCAGGTAATGTTGGCCACCTTTTGATCCATGTTTCAACCAACCACACAAACAAGCTGTTAACACCTTTTCTAACCACTCGAGCTATAACATTGAATGCAGAATCTCTGCTTAGTGGGCCCATATCAATAAATTCAGCCTGATCCAGACTTATATTCCTCCCACCATTATCCCACACTCTTAAAATCCATTGCCACACATATTCCCCTGATTTCTGTCTATATAAATTGGAAAACTCACACAGTTCTTTTGGAGTATAACGTACCTCCTCATGTGTGATACTTTGTACCTCACCTTTAGGGGCCTCTTGGGACTTTAGTCTAGTTATAGGTCTAGAAGAAATGAGGGGTGGTGGAGGTGGGTCATGAAAAGAATTAGAAATATCTTCCAAGCCATTTGCTTCAGGGCTTTCATTTTCAGTTTCATCTGGTGAAACAGGATTAATCACTCTAGGGCTAATCCCTTCAGGAGGAGGTTGGGTGGCCAATTCCTCAAGGCAAGCTGGAGGTGGGGCGGCTATGTCCTCAGGGCAGACTATTACAGGGTTATCTAAAGAAGGCTCAGCATGGTCTAGGGTTTCAACCTCACCCCGAACATCATTATCAATCCATATGTCACCATCCCATTTTTCAGGGTCCCACTCCTTTCCAATCAATGCCCTCACTTTAACGGCAGACACCATGCAAGACTGAGATTTCAGTTTACGTTGTAAAGTTGCTACTCTAACAATAAGATTCTGAGTCTGATTTTCAGAGATCTCAAGTCTACGGCTACAGGAAATAAAATTTTCCTTCAGGATACTCATAGAAACCTCTACATCTTTCAGCACTTAAGCTTCTTGTTTGAAGCCTTAAGCCCATCCCTTTCACCCTTTAATGTAGACAGTGTATCTAACAACAACCAACCAACATCTCTATAACTCTTATTTCTACAAAACTCTGTAAAGGTGTCAAAAACATTATCCCCCAGAGTCTGGCTTCGTACAAGCGAAGCATTAGGAGAATCGAATGATGATATTTTGACTATCTCCTTTGCCAACTCAGTCCATGGATTGGGAGTGTCATTCTGATTACAGGAATCAGAGTCCTTAGTGTCTCTGAGCTCAGTCAGAGTAGAAAACCATTCATAAAAACCCATTTTTAAGATTCTGTTCCTTAAGAACCACTCCTGGTACCAAGATGTATTAGTTAGGGTTCTATAGAGAAACAGAACCAACAGGGAACACTTGCAAATATAAAATTTATGAAAGTGTCTCACGTGACCGTAGGAATGCAGAGTCCAAAATCCACAGGGCAGGCTGTGAAGCCGATGACTCCAATGGATGGCCTGGACGAACTCCACAGGAGAGGCTCACCAGCCAAAGCAGGAATGGAACCTGTCTCCTCTGAGTCCTCCTTAAAAGGCTTCCCATGATTGGATTTAGCATCACTAATTGCAGAAGACACTCCCCTTTGGCTGATTACAAATGGAATCAGCTGTGGATGTAGCTGACGTGATCATGACCTAATCCTATGAAATGTCCTCATTGCAACAGACAGGCCAGAGCTTGCCCAATCAGATGAACAGGTACCACAACTTGGCCAAGTTGACACCTGTCCCTAACCATGACAGTACCATTCCCTGAAGTCATTCACCAGCTACATGGTTGCAGGTTGATTACATTGGATCACTTCCATAATGGAAGGGGCAGTGGTTTGTTCTACCTGGAATAGACACATACTGCAGAAATGGGTTTGCTTTCCCTGCATGCAGTGCTTCTGCCAAAACTACATCCATGGACTTACAGAATGCCTTAACAAATATCATGATATTCCACACACATTACTTATGATCAAGGAACCCACTTCACAGAAAATGAAGTGTGGGAATGGGCACATGCTAAAGGAAATCTCTTATCTTACCATGTTCCCCATTCATAGGGAGCTGGAGTGATAAAACAGTGGAATGGCCTTGTGAAAACTCTATTACATTGCCAACTAGATTGCAATTCCTTGCAGGGCTGGGGTGATATTCTCCAGTGGCTCTTTATGTTCTGAATCAGCATCCACTATATGGTGCTGTTTCACCCATGGCCAGGATCGATGGGTTCAGGAACCAAGGGGTGGAAATGGGAGTTGTACCTCTCACTATTAGTCTTAGTGATCCACTAGGAAAATTTTTGACCCTGCAACTTTGAGCTCCACTTCTCTAAAGGTTTTAGTTATGGAAGGGGGAGTTCTTCCACCAGGAAAAGCAACAATGATTCCATTGAACTGGAATCTAAGAATGCCAACTGGTCACTTTGGGCTACTCATGCCCCTGGATCAACAATTGAAGAAGGGGATTAATATACTGGCTGGTGTGAGTGACCCTGTCAGGCAGAAGTAGGGCTGCAACTACACAGTGGAGGCAAAGAAGAGTTTTCCTGGAATATAGGAAATCCCCTAGGGCATCTTTTAATACTACCATGCCCTGTTATTAAAATCAATGGAAAATTGCAGCAATGTAATCTGGACAGGACTGCCAATGGCTCTAAAATGTCAGTAATGAAGGTTTGGGTTGCCCTACCAGGCAAAGAATCACAGCCAGCTGAAGTGCTTGCTGAGGATGAAGAGAATATAAAAAGGGTAACGGAAGAAGTTAGTGATAAATATGAACTATGACCATGTGATCAGCTATAGACATGAGGACTGTAACATTATGAATATTTCTTCCTTGCTTAGTGTCTGTGTATTTACAGATAAATCAAATATCTTTTTTTAATTTTTATTTTATTTTATTTTATTTTATTTTTTTATTAATTAAAAAAATTAACTAACACAACATTTAGAAATCATTCCATTCTACATATGCAATCAGTAATTCTTAATATCATCACATAGGTGTATGGTCATCATTTCTCAGTACATCTGCATCGATTTAGAGAAAGAAATAGTATGACAACAGAAAAAGAAATAAAGTGATAACACAGAGAGAAAACACAAATAAAAATAAAAAGTACAAAAATATATAAGAGAAAAAAAAAACTATAGCTCAGATGCAGCTTCATTCAGCGTTCCAACATAATTACATTACAATTAGGCAGTATTGCCCTGACCATTTTTTTTTTTTAGAAATCATACCATTCTACAATCAGTAATTCTTAACATCATCACATAGATGCATGATCATCGTTTCTTAGTACATTTGCATCGGTTTAGAAGAACTAGCAATATAACAGAAAAAGATATAGAATGTTAATATAGAGAAAAAAATAAAAGTAATAATAATAAGAACAAAACAAACAAAACAAAACAAAACAAAAACCTATAGCTCGGATGCAGCTTCATTCAGTATTTTAACATGATTACTTTACAATTAGATATTATTGTGCTGTCCATTTTTGAGTTTTTGTATCTAGTCCTATTGCACAGTCTGTATTCCATCAGCTCCAATTACCCATTATCTTACCCTGTTTCTAACTCCTGCTGAACTCTGTTACCAATGACATATTACAAGTTTATTCTCGAGTGTCGATTCACATCATTGGGATCATACAGTATTTGTCTTTTAGTTTTTGGCTAGACTCACTCAGCATAATGTTCTCTAGGTCCATCCATGTTATTACATGCTTCATAAGTTTATCCTGTCTTAAAGCTGCATAATATTCCATCGTACGTATATACCACAGTTTGTTTAGCCACTCGTCTGTTGATGGACATTTTGGCTGTTTCCATCTCTTTGCAATTGTAAATAACGCTGCTATAAACATTGGTGTGCAAATGTCCGTTTGAGTTTTTGCCCTTAATTCCTTTGAGTAGATTCCCAGCAATGATATTGCTGGGTCGTATGGCAGTTCTATATTCAGCTTTTTGAGGAACCGCCAAACTGCCTTCCACAGTGGTTGCACCATTTGACATTCCCACCAACAGTGGATAAGTGTGCCTCTTTCACAGCATCCTCCCCAGCACTTGTCATTTTCTGTTTTGTTGATAATGGCCATTCTGGTGGGTGTGAGATGATATCTCATTGTGGTTTTGATTTGCATTTCTCTAATGGCCAGGGACATTGAGCATCTCTTCATGTGTCTTTTGGCCATTTGTATTTCCTCCTCTGAGAGGTGTCTGTTCAAGTCTTTTTCCCATTTTGTAATTGGGTTGGCTGTCTTTTTGTTGTTGAGTTGAACAATCTCATTATAAATTCTGGATACTAGACCTTTATCTGATATGTCATTTCCAAATATTGATTCCCATTGTGTAGGCTGTCTTTCTACTTTCTTGATGAAGTTCTTTGATGCACAAAAGTGTTTAATTTTGAGGAGTTCCCATTTATTTATTTCCTTCTTCAGTGCTCTTGTTTTAGGTGTAAGGTGCATAAAACCGCCTCCAATTGTAAGATTCATAAGATATCTCCCTACATTTTCCTCTAACTGTTTTATGGCCTTAGACCTAATGGTTAGATCTTTGATCCATTTTGAGTTAACTTTTGTGTAGGGTGTGAGATATGGGTCTTCTTTCATTCTTTTGCATATGGATATCCAGTTCTCTAGGCACCATTTATTGAAGAGACTGTTCTGTCCCAGGTGAGTTGGCTTGACTGCCTTATCAAAGATCAAATGTCCATAGATGAGAGGGTCTATATCTGAGCACTCTATTCGATTCCATTGGTCGATATATCTATCTTTATGCCAATACCATGCTGTTTTGACCACTGTGGCTTCATAATATGCCTTAAAGTCAGGCAGTGCAAGACCTCCAGCTTCGTTTTTTTTCCTCAAGATGTTTTTAGCAATTCAGGGCACCGTGCCCTTCCAGATAAATTTGCTTATTGGTTTTTCTATTTCTGAAAAATAGGTTGTTGGGATTTTGATTGGTATTGCATTGAATCTGTAAATCAATTTAGGTAGGATTGACATCTTAACTATATTTAGTCTTCCAATCCATGAACACGGTATGCCCTTCCATCTGTTTAGGTCTTCTGTGATTTCTTTTAGCAGTTTTTCGTAGTTTTCTTTATACAGGTTTTTTGTCTCTTTAGTTAAATTTATTCCTAGGTATTTTATTCTTTTAGTTGCAATTGTAAATGGGATTCGTTTCTTGATTTCCCCCTCCGCTTGTTCATTGCTAGTGTATAGAAATGCTACAGATTTTTGAATGTTGATCTTGTAACCTGCTACTTTGCTGTACTCATTTATTAGCTCTAGTAGTTTTGTTGTGGATTTTTCCGGGTTTTCGACGTATAGTATCATATCATCTGCAAACAGTGATGGTTTTACTTCTTCCTTTCCAATTTTGATGCCTTGTATTTCTTTTTCTTGTCTAATTGCTCTGGCTAGAACCTCCAACACAATGTTGAATAATAGTGGTGATAGTGGACGTCCTTGTCTTGTTCCTGATCTTAGGGGAAAAGTTTTCAATTTTTCCCCATTAAGGATGATATTAGCTGTGGGTTTTTCATATATTCCCTCTATCATTTTAAGGAAGTTCCCTTGTATTCCTATCCTTTGAAGTGTTTTCAACAGGAAAGATGTTGAATCTTGTCAAATGCCTTCTCTGCATCAATTGAGATGATCATGTGATTTTTCTGCTTTGATTTGTTGATATGGTGTATTACATTAATTGATTTTCTTATGTTGAACCACCCTTGCATACCTGGGATGAATCCTACTTGGTCATGATGTATAATTCTTTTAATGTGTTGTTGGATACGATTTGCTAGAATTTTATTGAGGATTTTTGCATCTATATTCATTAGAAAGATCGGCCTGTAGTTTTCTTTTCTTGTAATATCTTTGCCTGGTTTTGGTATGAGGGTAATGTTGGCTTCATAGAATGAATTAGGTAGTTTTCCCTCCACTTCGATTTTTTTGAAGATTTTGAGGAGAGTTGGTATTAATTCTTTCTGTAATGTTTGATAGAATTCACTTGTGAAGCCGTCTGGTCCTGGACTTTTCTTTTTAGGAAGCTATTGAATGACTGATTCAATTTCTTTACTTGTGATTGGTTTGTTGAGGTCATCTATGTCTTCTTGAGTCAAAGTTGGTTGTTCATGTCTTTCCAGGAACCCGTCCATTTCCTCTAAATTGTTGTATTTATTAGCATAAAGTTGTTCATAGTATCCTGTTATTACCTCCTTTATTTCTGTGAGGTCAGTAGTTACGTCTCCTCTTCCATTTCTGATCTTATTTATTTGCATCCTCTCTCTTCTTTTTTTTGTCAATCTTACTAAGCGCCCATCAATCTTATTGATTCTCATAGAACCAACTTCTGGCCTTATTGATTTTCTCTATTGTTTTCATATTTTCAGTTTCATTTATTTCTGCTCTAATCTTTGTTATTTCTTTCCTTTTGCTTGCTTTGGGGTTAGCTTGCTGTTCTTTCTCCAGTTCTTCCAAATAGATAGTTAATTCCTGAATTTTTGCCTTTTCTTCTTTTCTGATATAGGCATTCAGAGCAATAAATTTCCCTCTTAGCACTGCCTTTGCTGCGTCCCATAAGTTTTGATATGTTGTGTTTTCATTTTCATTCGCCTCGAGGTATTTGCTAATTTCTCTAGCAATTTCTTCTTTGACCCACTCGTTGTTTAAGAGTGTGTTGGTTGAGCCTCCACGTATTTGTGAATATTCTGGCACTCCGCCTATTATTGATTTCCAACTTCATTCCTTTATGGTCCGAGAAAGTGTTGTGTAAGATTTCAATCTTTTTAAATTTGTTAAGACTTGCTTTGTGACCCAGCATATGGTCTATCTTTGAGAATGATCCATGAGCACTTGAGAAAAAGGTGTATCCTGCTGTTGTGGGATGTAATGTCCTATAAATGTCTATTAAGTCTAGTTCATTTTAGTAATATTCAGATTCTTTATTTCTTTGTTGATCCTCTGTCTAGATATTCTGTCCATTGATGAGAGTGGTGAGTTGAAGTCTCCAACTATTATGGTATATGAGTCTATTTCCCTTTTCGGTGTTTGCAGTGTTTTCCTCACGTATTTTGGGGCATTCTGGTTCGGTGCATAAATATTTATGATTGTTATGTCTTCTTGTTTAATTGTTCCTTTTATTAGTATATAGTGTCCTTCTTTGTCTCTTTTAACTGTTTTACATTTGAAGTCTAATTTGTTGGATATTAGTATAGCCACTCCTGCTCTTTTCTGGTTGTTATTTGCATGAAATATCTTTTCCCAACCTTTCACTTTCAACCTATGTTTATCTTTGGGTCTAAGATGTGTTTCCTGTAGACAGCATATAGAAGGATCCTGTTTTTTAATCCATTCTGCCAATCTATGTCTTTTGATTGGGGAATTCAGTCCATTGACATTTAGTGTTATTACTGTTTGGATAATATTTTCCTCTAACATTTTGCCTTTTGTATTATATATATCATATCTGATTTTCCTTCTTTCTACACTCTTTTTCATATCTCTCTCTTCTGTCTTTTTGTATGTGACTCTAGTGCTCCCTTTAGTATTTCTTGCAGAGCTGGTCTCTTGGTCACAAATTCTCTCAGTGACTTTTTGTCTGAGAATGTTTTAATTTCTCCCTCATTTTTGAAGGATAATTTTGCTGGATATAGGAGTCTTGGTTGACAGTGTTTCTCTTTTAGTAATTTAAATATATCATCCCACTGTCTTCTAGCTTCCATGGTTTCTGCTGAGAAATCTACACATAGTCTTATTGGGTTTCCCTTGTATGTGATGGATTGTTTTTCTCTTGCTGCTTTCAAGATCCTCGCTTTCTCTTTGACCTCTGACATTCTAACTAGTAAGTGTCTTGGAGAATGCCTATTTGGCTCTAATCTCTTTGGGGTGTGCTGCACTTCTTGGATCTGTAATTTTAGGTCTTTCATAAGAGTTGGGAAATTTTCAGTGGTAATTTCTTCCATTAGTTTTTCTCCTCCTTTTCCCTTTTCTTCTCCTTCTGGGACACCCACAACACGTATATTTGTGCGGTTCATATTGTCCTTGATTTCCCTGATACCCTGTTCAAATTTTTCCATTCTTTTCCCGATAGTTTCTGTTTCTTTTTGGAATTCAGATGTTCCATCCTCCAAATCACTAATTCTACCTTCTGTCTCTTTAAATCTATCATTGTAGCTATCCATTATTTTTTCTATGTTTGCTACTTTATCCTTCACTTCCATAAATTCTGCAATTTGTTTTTTCAGTTTTTCTATTTCTTCTTTATGTCCAGCCCATGTCCTCTTCATGTCCTCCCTCAATTTATCAATTTCATTTTTGAAGAGGTTTTCCATTTCTCTTTGTATATTCAGCATTAGTTGTCTCAGCTCTTGTATCTCATTTCAGCTATTGGTTTGTTCCTTTGACTGGGCCATATTCTCAATCTTTTGAGCATGGACAGTTATCTTCTGCTGCTGGCGTCTGGGCAGTTATTCAGATTTCTCTGTGTGTCGGACCCAGCAAGGTTGTAAGATTTTTCTGTGAAATCTTTCGGATCTGTTTTTCTTATCTTTCCCAGTACGTGGCGCACATGGCACACATTTATCTCAAGTGTTTGGAATGGGTCTCCCCCAGTCACCGATCTCCGTGGCCTCGGGATTTCGGATCCAATTCTCTCCGTTGGTTCAGGGGCCGCGCGTAGTGGGGGTGTTAGCTGCCACGGCTTGAGGGGACCCTGTGGCTGGTCATGGGCCACAGCGGGCCTGGGGGATTCCCCACTTGGCCAGGAAGCCTCCCGTGGGGGGCGGCCACCGTGGCTTGGATAGCCCTCCAATCCGAGACTCGTATCCACGGACTCAAAGCCGAGACTCGAAGCTGCCTGCAAAAGAGGGGTGCCGGCTGTCTCGGCTTGGGAAACTTGCCTCTCCGAGACTCTCAGCCGGCCCGGGAAGGAGGGAGGGAGTAGCTCGGACCACCGCAGCTGCCGCTGATTGGGAAATCATGCACCGCTCGGGGGTCTCACTGCAGCCGAGTCTCGCAGTCAGACTAGCCAGCCCAGACTTTGGATAGCCCTCTGATCTGAGACTCGTAGCCACAGACTCGAAGCCGAGACTCGAAGCTGCCCACAAAAGTGTGGCGCCGGCCGCCTTGGCTGGGAAGCTTGTCTCTCCGTGTCTCTCAGCCAGCCCGGGAAGGAGGGAGGGATTAGCTCGGACTGCCACAGCTGCAGCTGCTCGGGAAATCGCGCGCCGCTCGGGGATCTCACCGCAGCCGAGTTTCGCAGTCAGACTAGCCAGCCCAGACTGGGTTACGCTTTGTGTCCATTCCCTGCTGTAACCCCGGGAGCTGTTCTGTACTGTTTCTGTTCACCTATTAGTTGATTTGGAGTCGGAGGAACTAAGACGCATGTACCTTACTAAGCCGCCATCTTGGATCACCTAAATCAAATATCTTTGTTTACTTCTTTAATTTATCCACTTTATCCAATGACATAAGCAGTTTTGTTCATATTATAGTATTTAAGTTGTAGGATATGAAGTTTAAGAGTGAATATTACCCAAGGACTTGCACCATATTCTGGAAAGATTTCATTTATTTCTGGTTGTATGTGGGGCAGTTGGATATTGTTAGGCAAAGAAAAAAGTGTCCATTATTGTTTTCTATTTAGAGATTAAGTATGGTTTAAAGTGATTTGTATAACTGCTAATTTGACGAGGGTTGGCTGTCATGGTCAACTTCGTGTGTCAACTTGGCCAGGTGATAGTGCTTCATTGTCTGGTCAGGCAAGTGCTGGCCTGTCTATTTATATGAGGACACTTCATGGACTTCAACCATGACCACATTGGTAGCATCCACAGCTGATTGCATTTGCAATGAGTGGTGCTCAATTTAATCACTAAAAGGCTTTTAAGGAGAATTCAGAAGAGACTCTCTTCCTACATCAGCCAGCCAGCCTCTCCTGAAAGTTCACTGAGGGCCTTCACTGGAGCTGCCAGGTTGTGGCTGCCCTATAGATCTTGCACTCATACATTCTCATGGTTGCCCAGCCAGCCTCTCCTGAGAGTTCATGGAGAAACTTCATCAGAGCTGCTAGCTTGTGGCCTGCCCTACAGACCTTGGGCTGTACATCCCCATGATTATGGGAAACACTTTTATAAATTTTATATTTTCAGATATCTCCTGTTAGTTTTGTTTCTCTAGAGAACCCTAAATAATACAAGGGGTGAGTTATTGCAATGAATATGTATCGGTTTCCATGGAGTGACTGATTTCTGCTCTTGGGGAATGGTTATGGGGCCAGAAATTGCCAACGGATAACAGTAAATACATGATAGTAGTCCATGATTTTGCCAGTGCCCTTTGCCCAACTACTGCCATCCAATAGCATCATGTTCAAGGAGGCTCTCAGGGAAGGTTAACAAGGGGTAAAATATTCTCCTAATTCCCTACAGTTTTCTTAAAATGGGATGAGTTGGGTAAATGCCAGTGAAGTACTCTGGGGGAGGAGCTGGTTAAAAAAAATCTAGTTCCACTTTTTATACTTCAATGCATTGGATTCTGCTCCAGCATATCCTGGAAGTTACAACACCTTCCTTTCAGAAGAGGCATCTCAGATTGCAAAATCTTTGTGGTGAAGGACAATATAGCAAGGAATCATGGCCTGACTAAACATGGTTGTTTATTCCAGGGGTTCCTGTGAACATCAGCAGGACAGCAACTCCAACATGATGGGCACTTGTAAACATGATGTTCATCTGATGAAATTTAGGGCCTACAGTGGAATCCCTACAGGGGAGGCAAATTTGCCAGCAGAAGAGTTTAATCCACTATGGTTACAGGTGCTGTGATTCAGGAAAGTGCAGAATGAGGGTGTCTTAGAGGAGTCCAAAGAACTTCCATGGGAGTGGTTTATTAGTAGTCATTTAAAATTTCTCTCTTATTGCAATTAATTAAAGTTTATAGGTCATGATCAAGTTATTATCTTGCTTAAAACCATTGGATAGGCTCAACTTTTGTCTAGTATTCTTCCTGGCTCTATGTGTGGATCCTTAAACACTGGATTAAAATTCAATTGCTTTTTTATGTTCTCCATGATAAAAATAACTTCTTCTCTACCCTTTAACCTTCTTTGTCACTCTATAGGAACTCATTCTTCTCCCTTAGATCAATTCCCCATATAAACCACCTACTAAAAATTTACATAACCCTGGAGAAAGTGGAGCTGTAAAGTAGGGCACTGAGAGAATTATTTTCCTACCTATAAAAGAAGGATATCTATTTCTTTCCTTATAGTTTATCCTCTAAGAGAAGAGGGCTCCATCTGCTATGCTTAGAATACTCTGAATA
Source organism: Tamandua tetradactyla (assembly GCF_023851605.1). Taxonomy (NCBI): domain Eukaryota; kingdom Metazoa; phylum Chordata; class Mammalia; order Pilosa; family Myrmecophagidae; genus Tamandua; species Tamandua tetradactyla. The sequence continues at coordinate 89,616 of NW_027518271.1, forward strand.
TTTGAGTGAGTTGAACTGGGTCTCTCTCAATTGGTACTGAAGAGATTGTGATTTGCATATCTGCAAACTTTGTGTAAGTCTGGAAGTGCATGAATTTTCTCCTTGAATTTTGCATGTTTTGTGCTTTGCTTCTCCAATGAGTGTACATCAGGAGAAGACATCTTGGTGTCTGTGTAATTGACAATGCAATCTCAGAAAGGTGGGTAGTTACTGTTCTTTTTCAAATGAGAATGTGAATGTTTCTGCATAACAGATAAGATGATATTCCTTTCCTACCCCAGGAAATGGAACTTCCTGGCCCAATCAATTGATGGCCATTGATATGCTTTCCATGCTGTATATATGAGTACCTCCTACCTGGTCTCCATGATTCTTATTTTGGACAAGAAAATGAATTATAGTCATGTACTACTCAACATATTTGCTGTTTTGGTGCAGCCTCCATAAGGCCACTTAATCACAGAAATGCTGTTCTCAACAAGCATTTGTGTTCTGTGGGAGATAATTTATGTACTAACCTAGAAGTTGTCTATAATGTTCCTAAGAATGTAGAGAACAGAGGTAATAGTGACCAGCTGGAGGGATGAAATCAGGGCTTAGTGGGTGAGGCAAGTTAATCACCAGAAGAATTTAATCAATCCTATTACTGGTGCTGTGATAAAGGAAAGTGAAGAGTGAGAGGTATCTATGAGATGGTCACAGCACTTCCATGGAGGTAGGAGAAGAAATTATAAATTAGGTCCCATTTAAAGATTTTTATTCTAACTGAAATTAATTGAAACTGGTCAGTTTTAATCTAATATACTAACTTCTGGCTTCTTTTAAGGCCTTTGAACATGCTCAACCATGAACTGGTATAGATTTTCCTGGCCCTTCATGAGGGAAGTCCTAATCCCCTATGCCTTGCCCAACATGTAATATCCTTATGGTCACCCTACTTGATGACCACCCTGCAGGAACCTCTGGTTGACCACTCACAAAACTTAGCTAATTTTCTTCCTTAAATGATTGGCAAATTATCTCATATAATATTTTCTTTGTTTGATATTTTTTACTAGAAAAATTTCCAATTTACAGAAAAATCTTACATAAAATATAAGACTCACATTTACAGTTCTAGCCTCACTCCAATCAGGTTCAGAAATCAAAGCTAAGATTAACCAGGATGTGCTCTGCTTAAACCCCAAACTTGATTACATGAAGAAATTGCAGGCAATGGCTAAACAAGTCATGCTACAATCAAGTAATAGTAAGAACTCATATATACAGTGCTAAACCATGCAGCTCAAATGTTTAGCAGAACTAGTGAGCCATGCAACTAACCCTTTGAATAGTAAAATTTGTAATCAATGCTGTCCTAGGCAGTCTTGTGTTTCTACAACAAAGGAAGAACAAAGAGTGAAAAACCATGATTAAGTTTCATGAGAGCAAAATACAATGAAACACGATCCTTCAAAAACACATAATTGAAAAAATGTATAAAATTTTCTAAAAATAACTCAAAATACATAGGCATAAGATATAAAATAAATAAATACAAGTATTGTATGTATATAACTAAAAACAATTTAATATAATGAGTATGCAAAGGCATACTATGCAAAATAATATGAAAAGATTAAGAAATATTTCTGAAAATTGGATAAATAAATTTAAAAATAAATTTGACAAAATTCTTAGAATAATTCTAAAACCATAAAATGCATTTGTTACAATTTAAAAGGCTAACAATATTAAAATGTTCCACAATGGTTGTAAGCAACATATCATAAAGAGAGTGGTAACAAATTCAAGAATAGCAGTATAAGATAAATAATAAAGTTTACATAAAATTTTTGAAAACTGTGAAATGCAAATAGAACCAAAATAAAGCACACTGAATATATAGATCTCAGCAAAACATGCCAAAAGAAAATCTGAAAATAAAAAAATTCTGAGAACTAACCCTTCAATGCCAACACTTCTAAACAGTGCAAACATAGGGTTATTGTATAGCTGTCACACTTAAGCCCAGACCTGAGATACCTGAACTGGCAATTTTTACACTAAAAAATGGTAGGCCTGATTAAACCTTTACTTGCTGCACTTATAAAATGGCATTCCCAGGTATACCCCTACTTCTAGGATGTTAGGCAAAGAGTCATTAAGAATTACACATGAGACAGTAAGTTAAAGCTTATTAGTTTTATTGAGAGAGAAAGCAAAAGAGTTAGAGCAAGGGTAGAGAAGACAGGTGGGAGCCAGAGAAACCTGCCAGTGAAGGAAAATGAAAAATGGTTCCAACTCTCTTTCTGAAAGCTTGTGGTTTTAAAGAAAATTAATGCCACCACCAAGAGGGGTGCAGGGTGATGTGCAGCTACAGGCATCACCAGGAGATATCAGGCTGGTGCAGATCATGACTTCATGCTCATGGTTATCTGGTCTTGTCTCTGGAAGGTAGGATATTGGCACATTCATGCTCATCTCTCTCACCAGCTCATCAATTCTGTCAGAGAAGCTGCTGAGGGAGAGAAACTGAAGGGGCCCCATAACACAGAATGTATGTCAAGACCTGACATTCCTGACTTCTCATTTTAATAAAATTGGCCAGAACTGGGATAAGGTTTGGGGGGATGCCTAAGCTCAGTTTGAAGCAATTTTTATAAGGAGTAGGGATGCCATGTTCTTTTTATGACTACTTCCTGCTTTATCTGGGTGAAGTTGGGGAAGGAAATTGTTTCAAGTTGAGGTGGGGCATTATTAATTGGGTTTGGGGGTTTCTTCTGCTGGAACTGGCTGATAGTGATGCTTTTGCTACAACAGAAGTACATTTTCTAAATTTTGTTGTAGCAGGAGTATGTTTTCCCTTTTGCTGGTGGGTTTTTCTGGCTCCCACCTGCCTACTGGTTAGTTATGGTTGCTGTTGACCTGTGAACAAACTTAGGTAGACATTGTGAGAGGCAGGGGTTTAGGAGGAAAATTCATAGGAGGATAATTAAGAAGGAACAATTTTATTAAGATTTAAGGGGCAAAGGGATGAGTTGATGAAATCGGTTATTTGTGAGAGTTCATTCAGCATTTTCAGGTTTTAAAGATTTTTGGCACTGGAACAATTTGAAGGTTTTAAGTTTCTGAAAAATAAACTTAGTAAATAAAATTTTATACAGCATTAGATATTCTTTAGAGGATTTAGGAACATTGTTGGTTGGTGTTCTAGTTTGCTAGCTGCCGGAATGCAACACACCAGAGACGGATTGGCTTTTAATAAAAGGGGATTTATTTTGTTGGTTCTTCAGAGGAAAGGCAGCTAACTTTCCATTGAGGTTCTTTCTTACGTGGAAGGCACAAGATGGTCTCTGCTGGTCTTCTCTCCAGGCCCCTGGGTTCCAACAACTTTTCCTGGGGTGACTTCTTTCCACATCTCCAAAGGCCTGGGCTGAGCTGCAAGTGCTGAGATGAGGAATGCCGAGCTGCTAGGCTGTGCTACGTTGCGATCTCTCATTTAAGCACCAGCCAATTAAGTCAAACGTCACTCATTGCAGCAGACACACCTCCTAGCTGACTGCAGATGTAATTGGCAACAGATGAGGTTCACATACCATTGGCTTATGTCTGCAGCAACAAGATTAGGTATGCTCACCTGGCCAAGTTGACAATGAATCTAACTAACACAGTTGGGGTTTGCCACATTGTGGCAGTTTGCAAGAATAACCTTTGACTTGATTTGAAATAGCTTAGCAATTGAAACTCTATTTCTTATCCCCCTTTTGGTCAGTCCATCCATGTCAGGGCCAGGCTTATCTTTGGAGCTTATGTCTCACTATGCCAGGGACAACTATGTTCTGTGTTGCCAAGGCTAATTATATTTCATGCTGCCAGTGCCAGGTTTGTATCCCAGGAAATTTTGTCCCATGTTGGGGGGAAGTTCAGAGTTTGGCTGGAGAGATCTTCTGGACATGGTTCTTAGGCATTAATTCTAAGTAGGTTTAGTTTACTATTATAAAAACGAATTTCATAAGGGCAAGCCTTAAAATTGAGGCCTTGGCTACCTGGGGAATTCCTAATAGTTTTATTTTTCCCAGTCCATCAAGGGACTTTGCAGACACTTTTTAAATTTTTTGCCCTAAATACTTTAAAATGCACAGTGTACAAAGCATCGAGATTTTGTTCCTTATTCCAGGTTCTATATTAAATAAACTTGAATTAGATTGTTTAATTCACTAAACAGATTAAATTAGATAGTGCAAATTTTGGATGAAATAATTCTTTTTCTTTGATCTCACACAAAAGTTAAAGCTTTGAAATACAGACAATATTATTTTTTACCTTGTATATGAATTTATCCTAATTTTAATTATATTAGTTTCATCACATCTTTAATTGGAGTTTGATCTCTTCTAGTTTTTTAATTGTTCCTGTGTGGAGCCATGCTAACTTTCAGAGCTGGAGAACTAAATTTAATTTTAGATGTCATAATGACACTTAAAGTTTCAGGGAATTACTGGGCTATATAAAAATTAAAGCATTTCAAAATTTAAAGATAGTAGTTGATGCTTACAATCTGAGTTTTACTCTTTATAGATATATTAAATGAACATTTTTCAAAAATGAAAATATTAGACAGTTATTTTATATTAAGAAATCATAGCAGAGATTTTGTTTTATTGTATTTTTATACATTTACCAGAATTACATTATTTAACAGTTAAATATAATGTATATATATTTAACTTTTATTTTAAGGCTGAGCACATATTATTTCCCTGCTTTTTAAATTCTTTCAGTATTTTTATTTCTTTGTCATATATAAAGCCTTAATAGGTGCATAGTATAACTAGATTATAAACCCTTAGAAGGTAAGATTTATGTTTTTTTTTTTACTTATGGCAGACTGGCATTAATAAAGTTATTATAGTCCAAATTTTTTACATATTTTTATGTAACAAATGGTTAAGTAAGAAAAGTTAGATTTTTTTAAAATTTAAATAAAGTTATAAAAATTCCGTTTATATTTTATTAAACTTAATTGATTCCTTAAATAGAATATTTGAAGTATCAACATATTTTAAATTTTATTATTTTGTATGTGTTATTATTATTAGGTATATTGCTCAGATTATGCAACCTGTTAGGCTACTTTAAGAGGAATTTTGAGATTGTGCTTATAATATTAGTTCATTTATTAGTAAGTTTATTTAAATTTAAGGAGAACATGCTTAAGCTGAATAAAATTGTATTTATTTAATTGAAAGATTCATTATTTAATTTCTTCTATTGTTTTTATAATCTTCTACAATTACAAAGAACTTTAGAAGTATATTGACTGTGAAGATCTTGGAACTATATTGAGCTCATTGAATGTGTTCTAAGTTTTAATGTGGGACAACTTTTAAATTGGTTGCACAGATAGAAAGATATTAGGCTTAAGAATATTCTTATTAATATGCTCTTACTACCCAGAAATATGAGACTATTCATTGAAAATGCACACAGACATAAATAGGAAATTTATTATTTGAAAAGAAAATCAGAAACACAGTGATATTTTTGAGAGGGTTAAATAAAGGATTGAATATGCAATCTCATCCCATTTTCATGTTTTATAAAAATGGAATGAAATAACACACTCAATTTTTCCCTTGTAGTAGTATTTTCATTTTATAGTGAGGTCAGATTATGTTATAGAAATAAAATCTTTTTATAGATTCATAACTAAAATGCTTTTAATTTTCAATATAGTAAAGGTTCCTTTTTAAAAGAATTCCTGTAATTAATAACCAGTTATAAACCTTTGACTAATATAAGTGTGAGGACATACCAATTAATGATTAGTCTGAACACATTAGCTAACAAACAGGCATTATTATTGTTATTATTTTTATGGGCAGGCACCAGGAATCAAACCTGGGTCTCCAGCATGGCAGGCAAGAACTCTGCCTGCTGAGCCACCATGGCCCACTCTTGGCATTAAATATTTAGCATACTTAATATATTAGTTAACAATTAAACAGACATGAAACTTTTGCAATAGAATAAATTCATTAAGCTGGGGAGTAGGAACTTTCAGACCATTTGTTAATTGAGAGTGCCATGTTGAGGCCAACATTTTTTGTTTTAAATGTATTGTGGCCAAGCCAATTTTCAGAGAAAATTCAGTTTTTTGGTTTTATTATTATTATCTTTTTAGTTGAAGTTTTCTGAGAATGGACTTAGGAATTGATAGGACATTGCCAATGATTGCTAGAGTAGATGCCACATTAAAGTGAGTTGGGGCACTACAGCTAAGTGGGCTGAAGTAAACACTGCATTAAAGCAGGTTGGGGTGCCATAGGGATACTGAAGTAGATGTCGGGTGGGGTACTGTGCTGTGATGGACCAAAATAGATGCAATATTAAAGCAGGTTGGGGTGCCTTAGATGTATCAAGGCAAATGCCATGTTGTGGTGTCCATTGGACACTGAGGTGGGCACCTTAAATGAGGCTAATCACCATGATCCTTCATGATGACAAAGCAGGTATCCCTGGTTTATCATCAGAGACCAGGAAAGCACATGCAGTCGTTCACTTAAGGTGTCTCCCAGTTGTTTTGACTGCTGCATGGGGAAAAATGCCCCCTGAGTTTCATGCTCTTTGAATGTCATGCTACCTGAGCATGGGAGAGTTTTGACTGAGTACTCAGATTTTGTAAGTGCTGAATCTGGGTTCTCTATAACATGAACATAAACTTCACACTGATATTGGTTGGGGTATCCCTGGGACACCAAACAAAACTCTCAAAGGGAATATTTGGGCAGAAAGACATCACCTACCTAGGGCCAAATTATTTGTAGTTATTTGAATGCCATGGATGTGAGCTGGCATCATATTAAGAGGGTCTGAGCCAGAAACTCAAGCTGTCAATCACATGGAAACCATTATGACCATACTTGTTTGTGGAATGGAATGACTGGAAAGCTGCTCCCATAGCCCTTAGGGGCCAGAAACTTAAACCTCAGTCCCATCTCCAAACAGGGTTGACTGGAAGGTGGTCCCATAGCCCCAAGGGACTGGAAAGCTAAGCCTTATTCAACACTTGTCCCAGGTTTTTTGCACCATTTATGTTAGTTAGGCACAGAATCTGTAAGGATTTATGTTAGGCACAGAGTCTGTAAGGATTCTGTAGCACAAAAACCAGGAATGAGGCTGCAGGCCTCCAGGAATGTTCTGCAAAGTTAGAACAGGCTGAGACTAAGGATCTGTAGTTTTGGGAAGCAGGTTTTATTAGCTCATGCGCATGAGGGTCCAGCTGAGTCACCTCAAGTCTGAGCCCCGAAAAAAAGGCAACCTTAGCTTTCATAGACTCTTTGACATGTTAAAGACAAGGCACACAATTGGCTGATTTAAGTTGAGAATGGCCCAGAGCTGAACCACTGAGGGGCCGCCACCCCAGAAATGTCTTCTTTTGTCTATGTGCATTTTTACCAGTTCCTGAAGGCTAGGGGAGGGGGTTTTTGTACCAGGAAATGTGCCTTATCTCACTTGCCTGCAAAGAGAGGGGCTTTGGGGATTTTCCACAGAAAGCACAGCTGAACTAGAAAGAGGGGAAGGCCTGCCTGCTACAATTACACATTTGACAGCAAGTTAAAGCTTAACATATTTGCTGACAGAGAAAGCAACAGAGTGAGAGCAAGGGAAGAGTAAGTAGATGGGAGGCAGCAAACCTGCCAGTGAAAGGAAAGGAAAAATGGCTCCAACTCTCTTTCTGACAGCTTGTGGTTTTAAAGGAGAAAACACAGCAAGAGGGTTGTGGGGTGCCATACAGCTGCAGGCATCACTGGGAAATATCAGGCTGGTGCAGATAATGACTTCATGCTCATGGTTAGTGGTCTGGCCTCTGGAAGGTGGGGCATTGACATGTTCATGCTCATCTATCTTGCCAGCACATCAGGTCCTGTCAAAGAAGCTGCTGAGGGAGAGAAACTGAAGAGGCTCCCATGCCAAAGAATCCATTTTGTATGTCAAGTTTTATTTTCTCAGATCTGACATAAGAGAGTTCAAAATGAAAGCATAACTCAAGGGAGACTTATTATTGTTCAACCCAAACTTTAAAAAAACTATAATATTACCTTTGCCCCTGTGACCTGACTTCTACTTGAGTTAAATATCACAAGCATAGCTAAAGTAGGGCTGCTGTTGTGAAACTGGAATTTGCAACAACTAAAAACTTCCAGGTATGGCTAAACCCATATTCATTTTTTTTATTAATTAAAAAAAATAAACTAATACAACATTTAGAAATCATTCCATTCTACATATGCAATCAGTAATTCTTAATATCATCACATAGATGTATGATCATCATTTCTTTGTACATATGCATTGATTTAGAAAAAGAAATAGCAAGACAACAGAAAAAGAAATAAAATGATAATATAGAGAAAAAATAAAAATAAAAAATACAAAAATATATAAGAAAAAAAAACATAGCTCAGATGCAGCTTCATTCAGTGTTTTAACATAATTACATTACAATTAGGTAGTATTGTGCTGTCCATTTTTTTTTAAGAAATCATACCATTCTACATATGCAATCAGTAATTCTTAACATCATCACATAGATGCATGATCATCGTTTCTTAGTACATTTACATTGGTTTAGAAGAACTAGCAACATAACCGAAAAAGATATAGAATGTTAATATAGAGAAAAAAAATAAAAGTAATAATAGTAACAACAAAACAAAACAAAACAAAACCAAACCCTATAGCTCGGATGGAGCTTCATTCAGTGTTTTAACATGATTACTTTACAATTAGGTATTATTGTGCTGTCCATTTTTGAGTTTTTGTATCTAGTCCTATTGCACAGTCTGTATCCCATCAGCTCCAATTACCCATTATCTTACCCTGTTTCAAACACTTGCTGAACTCTGTTACCAATGACATATTCCAAGTTTATTCTCGAGTGTCGATTCACATCATTGGGACCATACAGTATTTGTCTTTTAGTTTTTGATTAGACTCACTCAGCATAATGTTCTCTAGGTCCATCCATGTTATTACATGTTTCATAAGTTTATCCTGCCTTAAAGCTGCATAATATTCCATCATATGTATATACCACAGTTTGTTTTGCCACTCGTCTGTTGATGGACATTTTGGCTGTTTCCATCTCTTTGCAATTGTAAATAACGCTGCTATAAACATTGGTGTGCAAATGTCCATTTGAGTTTTTGCCCTTAATTCCTTTGAGTAGATTCCCAGCAATGGTATTGCTGGGTCATATGGTAATTCTATATTCAGCTTTCTGAGGAACCGCCAAACTGCCTTCCACAGTGGTTGCACCATTTGACATTCCCACCAACAGTGGATAAGTGTGCCTCTTTCACCGCATCCTCCCCAGCACTTGTCATTTTCTGTTTTGTTGATAATGGCCATTCTGGTGGGTGTGAGATGATATCTCATTGTGGTTTTGATTTGCATTTCTCTAATGGCCAGGGACATTGAGCATCTCTTCATGTGTCTTTTGGCCATTTGTATTTCCTCCTCTGAGAGGTGTCTATTCAAGTCTTTTTCCCATTTTGTAATTGGGTTGGCTATCTTTTTGTTGTTGAGTTGAACAATCTCATTATAAATTCTGGATACTAGACCTTTATCTGATATGTCATTTCCAAATATTGATTCCCATTGTGTAGGCTGTCTTTCTACTTTCTTGATGAAGTTCTTTGATGCACAAAAGTGTTTAATTTTGAGGAGTTCCCATTTATTTATTTCCTTCTTCAGTGTTCTTGCTTTAGGTTTAAGGTCCATAAAACTGCCTCCAATTGTAAGATTCATAAGATATCTCCCTACATTTTCCTCTAACTGTTTTATGTTCTTAGACCTAATGTTTAGATCTTTGATCCATTTTGAGTTAACTTTTGTATAGGGTGTGAGATATGGATCTTCTTTCATTCTTTTGCATATGGATATCCAGTTCTCTAGGCACCATTTATTGAAGAGACTGCTCTGTCCCAGGTGAGTTGGCTTGACTGCCTTATCAAAGATCAAATGTCCATAGATGAGAGGGTCTATATCTAAGCACTCTATTCGATTCCATTGGTTGATATATCTATCTTTATGCCAATACCATGCTGTTTTGACCACTGTGGCTTCATAATATGCCTTAAAGTCCGGCATCGCAAGACCTCCAGCTTCGTTTTTTTTCCTCAAGATGTTTTTAGCAATTCGGGGCACCCTGCCCTTCCAGATAAATTTGCTTATTGGTTTTTCTATTTCTGAAAAATAGGTTGTTGGGATTTTGATTGGTATTGCATTGAATCTGTAAATCAATTTAGGTAGGATTGACATCTTAACTATATTTAGTCTTCCAATCCATGAACACGGTATGCCCTTCCATCTATTTAGGTCTTCTGTGATTTCCTTTAGCAGTTTTTTGTAGTTTTCTTTATATAGGTTTTTTGTCTCTTTAGTTAAATTTATTCCTAGGTATTTTATTCTTTTAGTTGCAATTGTAAATGGGATTCATTTCTTGATTTCCCCCTCCACTTGTTCATTGCTAGTGTATAGAAATGCTACAGATTTTTGAATGTTGATCTTGTAACCTGCTACTTTGCTGTACTCATTTATTAGCTCTAGTAGTTTTGTTGTGGATTTTTCCGGGTTTTCGACGTATAGTATCATATCGTCTGCAAACAGTGATGGTTTTACTTCTTCCTTTCCAATTTTGATGCCTTGTATTTCTTTTCCTTGTCTAATTGCTCTGGCTAGAACCTCCAACACAATGTTGAATAATAGTGGTGATAGTGGACGTCCTTGTCTTGTTCCTGATCTTAGGGGGAAAGTTTTCAATTTTTCTCCATTAAGCATGATATTAGCTGTGGGTTTTTCATATATTCCCTCTATCATTTTAAGGAAGTTCCCTTGTATTCCTATTCTTTGAAGTGTTTTCAAGAGGAAAGGATGTTGAATCTTGTCAAATGCCTTCTCTGCATCAATTGAGATGATCATGTGATTTTTCTGCTTTGATTTGTTGATATGGTGTATTACATTAATTGATTTTCTTATGTTGAACCACCCTTGCATACCTGGGAGGAATCCTATTTGGTCATGATGTATAATTCTTTTGATGTGTTGTTGGATACAATTTGCTAGAATTTTATTGAGGATTTTTGCATCTATATTCATTAGATTGGTCTGTAGTTTTCTTTTTTTGTAATATCTTTGCCTGGTTTTGGTATGAGGGTGATGTTGGCTTCATAGAATGAATTAGGTAGTTTTCCCTCCGCTTTGATTTTTTTGAAGAGTTTGAGGAGAGTTGGTACTAATTCTTTCTGGAATGTTTGATAGAATTCAGATGTGAAGCCGTCTGGTTCTGGACTTTTCTTTTTAGGAAGCTTTTGAATGACTAATTCAATTTCTTTACTTGTGATTGGTTTGTTGAGGTCATCTATGTCTTCTTGAGTCAAAGTTGGTTGTCCATGTCTTTCCAGGAACCCGTCCATTTCCTCTAAATTGTTGTATTTATTAGCATAAAGTTGTTCATAGTATCCTGTTATTACATCCTTTATTTCTGTGAGGTCAGTAGTTATGTCTCCTCTTCCATTTCTGATCTTATTTATTTGCATCCTCTCTCTTCTTTTTTTTGTCAATCTTGCTAAGGGCCCATCAATCTTATTGATTTTCTCATAGAACCAACTTCTGGCCTTATTGATTTTCTCTATTGTTTTCATGTTTTCAATTTCATTTATTTCTGCTCTAATCTTTGTTATTTCTTTCCTTTTGCTTGCTTTGGGGTTAGTTTGCTGTTCTTTCTCCAGTTCTTCCAAATGGATAGTTAATTCCTGAATTTTTGCCATTTCTTCTTTTCTGATATAGGCATTTAGGGCAATAAATTTCCCTCTTAGCAATGGCTTTGCTGCATCCCATAAGTTTTTTTTTTATTAATTAAAAAATATTAACTAACACAGCATTAGAAATCAATCCATTCTACATATGCAATCAGTAATTCTTAATATCATCACATAGGTGTATGGTCATCATTTCTCAGTACATATGCATCGATTTAGAGAAAGAAATAGCACGACAACAGAAAAAGAAATAAAGTGATAACACAAAGAAAACACAAATAAAAATAAAAAGTACAAAAATATATAAGAGAAAGAAAAAAAAAACAAAAAAAAACCTATAGATCAGATGCAGCTTCATTCAGTGTTCCAACATAATTACATTACAGTTAGGCAGTATTGTGCTGACCATTTTTTTTTTTTTTAGACATCATACCATTCTACATATGCAATCAGTAATTCTTAACATCATCACATAGATGCATGATCATTGTTTCTTAGTATATTTTCATTGGTTTAGAAGAACTAGCAGTATAACAGAAAAAAATATAGAATGTTAATATAGAGAAAAAAATAAAAGTAATAATAATAAGAACAAAACAAACAAAACAAAACAAGACAAGAACCTATCGCTCGGATGCAGCTTCGTTCAGTATTTTAACATGATTACTTTACAATTAGGTATTATTGTGCTGTCCATTTTTGGGTTTTTGTATCTAGTCCTATTGCAAAGTCTGTATTTCACTAGCTCCAATTACCCATTATCTTACCCTGTTTCTAACTCCTGCTGAACTCTGTTACCAATGACATATTCCAAGTTTATTCTCGAGTGTCGATTCACATCATTGGGACCATATAGTATTTGTCTTTTAGTTTTTGGCTAGACTCACTCAGCATAATGTTCTCTAGGTCCATCCATGTTATTACATGCTTCATAAGTTTATCCTGCCTTAAAGCTGCATAGTATTCCATCGTATGTATATACCACAGTTTGTTTAGCCACTCGTCTGTTGATGGACATTTTGGCTGTTTCCATCTCTTTGCAATTGTAAATAACGCTGCTATAAACATTGGTGTGCAAATGTCTGTTTGAGTTTTTGCCCTTAATTCCTTTGAGTAGATTCCCAGCAATGGTATTGCTGGGTTGTATGGCAATTCTATATTCAGCTTTTTGAGGAACCGCCAAACTGTTTTCCACAGTGGTTGCACCATTTGGCATTCCCACCAACAGTGGATAAGTGTGCCTCTTTCACCGCATCCTCTCCAGCACTTGTCATTTTCTGTTTTGTTGATAATGGCCATTCTGGTGGGTGTGAGATGATATCTCATTGTGGTTTTGATTTGCATTTCTCTAATGGCCAGGGACATTGAGCATCTCTTCATGTGTCCTTTGGCCATTTGTATTTCCTCCTCTGAGAGGTGTCTATTCAAGTCTTTTTCCCATTTTGTAATTGGGTTGGCTGTCTTTTTGTTGTTGAGTTGAACAATCTCATTTTAAATTCTGGATACTAGACCTTTATCTGACATGTCATTTCCAAATATTGATTCCCATTGTGTAGGCTGTCTTTCTACTTTCTTGATGAAGTTCTTTGATGCACAAAAGTGTTTAATTTTGAGGAGTTCCCATTTATTTATTTCCTTCTTCAGTGCTCTTGCTTTAGGAGTAAGGTCCATAAAACTGCCTCCAATTGTAAGATTCATAAGATATCTCCCGACATTTTCCTCTAACTGTTCTATGGTCTTAGACCTAATGTTTAGATCTTTGATCCATTTTGAGTTAACTTTTGTGTAGGGTGTGAGATATGGGTCTTCTTTCATTCTTTTGCATATGGATATCCAGTTCTCTAGGCACCATTTATTGAAGAGACTGTTCTGTCCCAGGTGAGTTGGCTTGACTGCCTTATCAAAGATCAAATGTCCATAGATGAGAGGGTCTATATCTGAGCACTCTATTCGATTCCATTGGTCGATATATCTATCTTTATGCCAATACCATGCTGTTTTGACCACTGTGGCTTCATAATATGCCTTAAAGTCAGGCAGTGCAAGACCTCCAGCTTCGTTTTTTTTCCTCAAGATGTTTTTAGCAATTCGGGGCACCCTGGCCTTCCAGATAAATTTTCTTATTGGTTTTTCTATTTCTGAAAAATAGGTTGTTGGGATTTTGATTGGTATTGCATTGAATCTGTAAATCAATTTAGGTAGGATTGACATCTTAACTATATTTAGTCTTCCAATCCATGAACACGGTATGCCCTTCCATCTGTTTAGGTCTTCTGTGATTTCTTTTAGCAGTTTTTCGTAGTTTTCTTTATACAGGTTTTTTGTCTCTTTAGTTAAATTTATTCCTAGGTATTTTATTCTTTTAGTTGCAATTGTAAATGGGATTCATTTCTTGATTTCCCCCTCCGCTTGTTCATTGCTAGTGTATAGAAATGCTACAGATTTTTGAATGTTGATCTTGTAACCTGCTACTTTGCTGTACTCATTTATTAGCTCTAGTAGTTTTGTTGTGGATTTTTCCGGGTTTTCAACGTATAGTATCATATCATCTGCAAACAGTGATAGTTTTACTTCTTCCTTTCCAATTTTGATGCCTTGTATTTCTTTTTCTTGTCTAATTGCTCTGGCTAGAACCTCCAACACAATGTTGAATAATAGTGGTGCTAGTGGACATCCTTGTCTTGTTCCTGATCTTAGGGGGCACGTTTTCAATTTTTCCCCATTAAGGATGATATTAGCTGTGGGTTTTTCTTATATTCCCTCTATCATTTTAAGGAAGTTCCCTTGTATTCTTATCCTTTGAAGTGTTTTCAACAGGAAAGGATGTTGAATCTTGTCAAATGCCTTCTCTGCATCAATTGAGATGATCATGTGATTTTTCTGCTTTGATTTTTTGATATGGTGTATTACATTAATTGATTTTCTTATGTTGAACCATCCTTGCATACCTGGGATGAATCCTACTTGGTCATGATGAATAATTCTTTTAATGTGTTGTTGGATACGATTTGCTAGAATTTTATTGAGGATTTTTGCATCTATATTCATTAGAGAGATCGGCTTGTAGTTTTCTTTTCTTGTAATATCTTTGCCTGGTTTTGGTATGAGGGTAATGTTGGCGTCATAGAATGAATTAGGTAGTTTTCCCTCCACTTCGATTTTTTTGAAGAGTTTGAGGAGAGTTGGTACTAATTCTTTCTGGAATGTTTGATAGAATTCACATGTGAAGCCATCTGGTTCTGAACTTTTCTTTTTAGGAAGCTTTTGAATGACTAATTCAATTTCTTTACTTGTGATTGGTTTGTTGAGGTCATCTATGTCTTCTTGAGTCAAAGTTGGTTGTTCATGTCTTTCCAGGAACCCGTCCATTTCCTCTAAATTGTTGTATTTATTAGCGTAAAGTTGTTCATAATATCTTGTTATTACCTCCTTTATTTCTGTGAGGTCAGTAGTTATGTTTCCTCTTCCATTTCTGATCTTAATTATTTGCATCCTCTCTCTTCTTCTTTTTGTCAATCTTGCTAAGGGCCCATCGATCTTATTGATTTTCTCATAGAACCAACTTCTGGCCTTATTGATTTTCTCTATTGTTTTCATGTTTTCAATTTCATTTATTTCTGCTCTAATCTTTGTTATTTCTTTCCTTTTGCTTGCTTTGGGGTTAGCTTGCTGTTCTTTCTCCAGTTCTTCCAAATGGATAGTTAATTCCTGAATTTTTGCCTTTTCTTCTTTTCTGATATAGGCATTTAGAGCAATAAATTTCCCTCTTAGCACTGCCTTTGCTGCGTCCCATAAGTTTTGATATGTTGTGTTTTCATTTTCATTCGCCTCGAGGTATTTGCTAATTTCTCTAACAATTTCTTCTTTGACCCACTCGTTGTTTAGGAGTGTGTTGGTGAGCCTCCACGTATTTGTGAATTTTCTGGCACTCCGCCTATTATTGATTTCCAACTTCATTCCTTTATGATCCGAGAAAGTGTTGTGTAAGATTTCATTCTTTTTAAATTTGTTAAGACTTGCTTTGTGACCCAGCATATGGTCTATCTTTGAGAATGATCCATGAGCACTTGAGAAAAAGGTGTATCCTGCTGTTGTGGGATGTAATGTCCTATAAATATCTGTTAAGTCTAGCTCATTTATAGTAATATTCAGATTCTCTATTTCTTTATTGACTCTCTGTCTAGATGTTCTGTCCATTGATGAGAGTGGTGAGTTGAAGTCTCCAACTATTATGGTATATGAGTCAATTTCCCTTTTCAGTGTTTGCAGTGTATTCCTCACATATTTTGGGGCATTCTGGTTTGGTACATAAATATTTATGATTGTTATGTCTTCTTGTTTAATTGTTCCTTTTATGGTATATAGTGTCCTTCTTTGTCTCTTTTAACTGTTTTACATTTGAAGTCTAATTTGTTGGATATTAGTATAGCCACTCCTGCTCTTTTCTGGTTGTTATTTGCATGAAATATCTTTTCCCAACCTTTCACTTTCAACCTATGTTTATCTTTGGGTCTAAGATGTGTTTCCTGTAGACAGCATATAGAAGGATACTGTTTTTTAATCCATTCTGCCAATCTATGTCTTTTGATTGGGGAATTCAGTCCATTGACATTTAATGTTATTACTGTTTGGATAATATTTTCCTCTAACATTTTGCCTTTTGTATTATATATATCAGATATGATTTTCGTTCTTTCTACACTTTTCTCCATACCTCTCTCTTCTGTCTTTTTGTATCTGACTCTAGTGCTCCCTGTAGTATTTCTTGCAGAGCTGGTCTCTTGGTCACAAATTCTCTCAGTGACTTTTTGTCTGAGAATGTTTTAATTTCTCCCTCATTTTTGAAGGATAATTTTGCTGGATATAAGAGTCTTGGTTGGCAGTTTTTCTCTTTTAGTAATTTAAATATATCATCCCACTGTCTTCTAGCTTCCATGGTTTCTGCTGAGAAATCTACACATAGTCTTATTGGGTTTCCCTTGTATGTGATGGATTGTTTTTCTCTTGCTGCTTTCAAGATCCTCTCTTTCTCTTTGACCTCTGACATTTCTAACTAGTAAGTGTCTTGGAGATTGCCTATTTGGGTCTAATCTCTTTGGGGTGCACTGCACTTCTTGGATCTGTAATTTTAGGCCTTTCATAAGAGTTAGGAAATTTTCGGTGATAATTTCTTCCATTAGTTTTTCTCCTCCTTTTCCCTTCTCTTCTCCTTCCGGGACACCCACAACACATATATTTGTGCGGTCCATATTGTTCTTGAGTTCCCTGATACCCTGTTCAAATTTTTCCATTCTTTTCCCAGTAGATTCTGTTTCTTTTTGGAATTCAGATGTTCCATCCTCCAAATCACTAATTCTATCTTCTGTCTCTTTAAATCTATCATTGTAGGTATCCATTATTTTTTCTATGTTTGCTACTTTATCCTTCACTTCCATAAGTTCTGTGATTTGTTTTTTCAGTTTTTCTATTTCTTCTTTATGTTCAGCCCATGTCCTCTTCATGTCCTCCCTCAATTTATCGATTTCATTTTTGAAGAGGTTTTCCATTTCTGTTTGTATATTTAGCATTAATATTCTCAGCTCTTGTATCTCATTTGAACTATTGGTTTGTTCCTTTGACTGGGCCATATTCTCAATCTTCTGAGCATGGATGGTTATCTTGTACTGCTGGTGTCTGGGCATTTAGTCAGATTTCCCTGGGTTTCAGACCCAACAAGGTTGTAAGATTTTTCTGTGAAGTCTCTGGGTTTTGTTTTTCTTATCCTGCCCAGTTGGTGGCGCTCATGGCACTCGTTTGTCTCAAGTGTTTGGAATGGATCACCCTGGTCACCGATCTCCGCAGCCTGGGGATTTCTGATCAATTCTCTCCGTTGGTTCAGGGGCCGTGCGTGGTGGGGGCGTCAGCCGCCGTGGCTTGAGGGGACCCTGTGGCTGGTCATCGGCCACAGTGGGCCTTGGGATTTTGCCACAAGACCAGGAATCGCCCACGGGGGAGGGACGTCGGTCACCGGCCACCGTGCCCTAGGGCATTCCCCACCAGACCAGGAAGCCGCCCGCGGGTAGGGGGTGGACCACCGTGGCTTGGATAGCCCTCTGATCCGAGACTCGTAGCCGTGGACTCAAAGCCGAGACTCGAAGCTGCCCGCAAAAGAGGGAAGCCGGCCGTCTTGGCTTGGGAAACTTGCCTCTCCGAGACTCTCAGCCTGCCGGGGAAGGAGGGAGGGAGTAGCTCCGACCGCCGCAGCTGCCGCTGTTTGGGAAATCGCACGCCGCTCGGGGATCTCACCGCAGCCAAGTCTCGCAGTCAGAGTAGCCAGTCCAGACTGGGGTACGCTGTGTGTCCATTCCCTGCCGTAGCCCCGGGAGCTGTTCTGCACTGTTTCAGTTCACCTAGTAGTTGCTTTGGAGGAGGAGGAATTAAGACGCACATACCTTACTAAGCCGCCATCTTGGAACCCTCAGCCACCATCTTGGAACCCTCTAAATATTTTTCTGAAGTGAAGAAAGATCATTCCCTAGGGCAGACTACCATTCTGGATTCCTCAGTTCAATTCTTGGTACACTGCACGTGGCCCAAGTACTCCACGAGTTATGGGCACCTCCTCCATGTGTCCCACAGGAAGAAATTAACCCATACTCATTTTGATCATCAAGAAACATACCATGACTAAGAATTTGCATTCATCCAGTCTTTGAAGTCCCAGGCCTGGCTAAACTCAGACTTGTTAAGACTAGAAATCATGGGCATGACTAAATTCCAACTTGATACACTAAAAAATCACTAACCTGAGATTTGCTCAGATTAGGAAAACTCAAATGCACTAGTAAACTCTTACCTGCTATGACTAAGCTATTAACTTCTTATGATTTCTTATCACTCCTTATTTTTAAGAAGCAGCAGGCAGGGGTAAACTGGTACTTACTCCACCTAAATCAGAACTTGCTGTGCCTTAGTCACTCTGACTAAGATTTGCTAATGGATTATATATAGCCGTGTAACAGGGATAGAGGAGGGACATGCACTGAGTGGAATGGGCCAGCTTGTTTTATAAGAAGGTTTTGCCACTGACAGGTTTCCATTGTGACCTTTAAATACTAGGTATCTTCTTTGTTCTAGGGGGAGATAGCATGCAGAATTCATGGATTGTCATCACATACCTGAAATTTGTCTTTGGGCAAATGATTAACAATTTTTATGACCCTATGCTTCCTGTTATTAACCAAAACTTTGCTTTGGGCCCAGAATTTTACAAGATCTTATATTTTGGGGATGTCTTAATGGCTTGGAGAGTTTGGAGGCTTTAGACAATTTTTTTGTTCCAAGAAGTTTGCAGCTCTGTATTAGTTCCTTTGGAGCTAGATAAGAAAAAAGGTATGTGCAGTTATCTTTCAGAGTTGAGTAAGAAATCAGGGACTTACAGTTGTCCTATTGTATCCTGCTTCATACACAGTTATACATAATCTACATCAATGCTTTTGCTGAATTTGTGCCTGATTATGAGAATGTTGGTGTTTAAGCTACAGAAGAGGATCATAAAACTGTGAAAGCAGGTCCTCAGATGCAGAAATTGTATCAAGAACAAGACTAAAAGCTTAGATTGAACATCAGTAATACATTTCAGGAAAAACTAATTGCTGCCTTCATGGAGCAAACAGTTGCAAGATTAGGTCTCTGAAATATAGGCAAATTCCTCCTTCTATTTGACATAGCTACATAATGGGATCCTCTATCAGCTAGTACCAGGTAATATATGTAAATTAAATGAGTTTTAGTAAACAATGTTATTTGTGTTTCTGAGGTGCAATACTGCACTACAAATTTATGTAGATGGACTCCACCCTTTCTCCAAGACCAGAAAGGAATAGACAAAAAGGTGAGAAGAGAAAAGATCATTAGGAAACAAAGGGAATATTTACTACTCTCAGTCCTATAAATGATGTGCATTAAGAATGGTGACAATATGCAGGATGGTGAAGGTTAAGGGCAGCAGGATAAATTCCAGGTAGAAAAGAAAACCCAGCAAGCACCTGGGGATCTGGAGTCTTTATTAGCCAAGTAATTAAGTCAAAGATTTGGTTAAAAATCCTTGATACAGTATCAGAAAATTCAATGAGAAGGTAAAAACAACTATTGCCAAGGAAATACATGTGAGTGCTTCACTGCACAATTGAAATGGTCAATTCTACTTAGAAATAACTACTAAAATTGGGATCATTTGCTTTATTTTTAATTTATTTATTGTCAAAGAAAGCATAATGCAACAAAATGATAAAGAACATCTGGAAGATTTCTGTTGTGTATGCCACTAATAAAATTGCCTAAATATATTAACTAAGATATCATAGATTCTTTCACAAGAATTGACCCTAAGATTTAGGGATTACTCTCTATGTGATTTACTAAAGGATGCTTTTTAAAAAAAGAACAAAATCACAACTCTCATAGAAATATAAACAAATACATTAAATGGTTTTGTTGTGTGTAAACAGGGACATGTCTTTAAGGTTTTGGAATATTATATAGAAATAGAATAAACCAGGCTGAGGCTCCAAAGTTTTAGGAAGTAGGTTTTCTTTTGTATGGCCATAGGGCTCAGCCCAGCAGCCTCTGAAAGTCTGAGCCCTGAACAAAAGGAAACCTTAGCTTTTATAGACTGTATGACATGTTAAAGACAAGGTAAACAATTGGCTGATTTAAGTTGAGAATGGCCCAAAGCTGAACTGCTAAAGGAGGGGTCCCCACCCCAGGAAAGTCTTATCTTGCCTACTTGCAGCTTTTCCAGTTCCTGAAGGCTAGGGGAGGGGATTTCTATTCCAGGAATGTGTCTTATCTTGTTTGCCTGCAGTTTTCCCTGTTCCTGAATGTCAGGAGAGGGGGGTTGGGGATTTTCCACAGAGAGCATAGCTGAACCAGAAAGAGGGGAAGACCTGCCTGCTACAGTTTTAATTCTTTAATTAATGAGAGCAACTTCATTTAGATTAGAAATCAAACTACTACACATTTAAAGGCAGGTAAGAAGGACAGAATGAATTTCCAAAGATGTAAGATGTGTCTATATACAAAGCAATAATCCATTGAAATACACCAGAAAATAACTGATTTGTATTTCAATGGAAACTAATTATTTGCATTAACTGCTTTCTAAAAGTTTCAGAATTTTAAAAATAGTTTAAATACTGTAAAAGGCAAACATAACCCAGTGCACTAGGCAGGATTCTTAAATATTTGTATTTTTTTGTCTATTTAAAAGTTTTTCATGTTATTTTCCTATTACTGGCATAAAGGAAAAAATGGGGATATGTGCCCTTTTGTCAGAGAATTATGATAGATAGTTTAAGAGCATTATTTAACTGAATCAGAATAATGATCCAATGAGTAAACTCAAACTGTCAATTAATCAAACTGATGTTGTAGCAATAGGCCTTCCTCTCTTTCTAATTCAGCTGTGCTCTCTGTGGAAAGTCCTCAAACCCCATCTCCTGACCTTCAGGAATGGATAAAACTGCAGGCAAGCGGAGAGTTCCAAGATTGCGGTTTGGTAAGGTACGTGCGTCTTAGTTCCTCCTCCTCCAAAGCAACTACTAGGTGAACTGAAACAGTGAAAACAGCTCCCGGAGGCTACGGCAGGGAATGGACACACAGCGTACCCCAGTCTGGACTGGCTAGTCTGACTGCGAGACTCGGCTGCGGTGAGATCCCCAAGCAGCACATGATTTCCCGAGCAGCGGCAGCTGCGGCGGTCGGAGCTACTCCCTCCTTCCTTCCCCGGCAGGCTGAGAGTCTCAGAGAGGCAAGTTTCCCAAGCCAAGGCGGCCGGCATCCCTCTTTTGTGGGCAGCTTCGAGTCTCGGCTTCGAGTCCGCGGCTACGAGTCTCGGATCAGAGGGCTATCCAAGCCGCGGTGTCCCGACCTGCGGGTGGCTTCCTGGTCTGGTGGGGAATGCCCTAGGGCACGGTGGCCGGTGACCGACGTCCCTCCCCCGTGGGCGATTCCTGGTCTTGTGGCAAAATCCCAAGGCCCGCTGTGACCGATGACCAGCCACAGGGTCCCCTCAAGCCACGGCGGCTGACGCCCCCACCACGCACGGCCCCTGAACCAACGGAGAGAATTGATCAGAAATCCCCAGGCTGCGGAGATCGGTGACCAGGGTGATCCATTCCAAACACTTGAGACAAACGTGTGCCATGAGCGTCACCTACTGGGCAGGATAAGAAAAACAAAACCCAGAGACTTCACAGAAAAATCTTACAACCTTGTTGGGTCTGAAACCCAGGGAAATCTGACTAAATGCCCAGACACCAGCAGTACAAGATAACCGTCCATGCTCAGAAGATTGAGAATATGGCCCAGTCAAAGGAACAAACCAATAGTTCAAATGAGATACAAGAGCTGAGAATATTAATGCTAAATATACAAACAGAAATGGAAAACCTCTTCAAAAATGAAATCGATAAATTGAGGGAGGACATGAAGAGGACATGGGCTGAACATAAAGAAGAAATAGAAAAACTGAAAAAACAAATCACAGAACTTATGGAAGTGAAGGATAAAGTAGCAAACATAGAAAAAATAATGGATACCTACAATGATAGATTTAAAGAGACAGAAGATAGAATTAGTGATTTGGAGGATGGAACATCTGAATTCCAAAAAGAAACAGAATCTACTGGGAAAAGAATGGAAAAATTTGAACAGGGTATCAGGGAACTCAAGAACAATATGGACCGCACAAATATATGTGTTGTGGGTGTCCCGGAAGGAGAAGAGAAGGGAAAAGGAGGAGAAAAACTAATGGAAGAAATTATCACCGAAAATTTCCTAACTCTTATGAAAGGCCTAAAATTACAGATCCAAGAAGTGCAGTGCACCCCAAAGAGATTAGACCCAAATAGGCAATCTCCAAGACACTTACTAGTTAGAAATGTCAGAGGTCAAAGAGAAAGAGAGGATCTTGAAAGCAGCAAGAGAAAAACAATCCATCACATACAAGGGAAACCCAATAAGACTATGTGTAGATTTCTCAGCAGAAACCATGGAAGCTAGAAGACAGTGGGATGATATATTTAAATTACTAAAAGAGAAAAACTGCCAACCAAGACTCTTATATCCAGCAAAATTATCCTTCAAAAATGAGGGAGAAATTAAAACATTCTCAGACAAAAAGTCACTGAGAGAATTTGTGACCAAGAGACCAGCTCTGCAAGAAATACTACAGGGAGCACTAGAGTCAGATACAAAAAGACAGAAGAGAGAGGTATGGAGAAAAGTGTAGAAAGAACGAAAATCATATCTGATATATATAATACAAAAGGCAAAATGTTAGAGGAAAATATTATCCAAACAGTAATAACACTAAATGTCAATGGACTGAATTCCCCAATCAAAAGACATAGATTGGCAGAATGGATTAAAAAACAGTATCCTTCTATATGCTGTCTACAGGAAACACATCTTAGACCCAAAGATAAACATAGGTTGAAAGTGAAAGGTTGGGAAAAGATATTTCATGCAAATAACAACCAGAAAAGAGCAGGAGTGGCTATACTAATATCCAACAAATTAGACTTCAAATGTAAAACAGTTAAAAGAGACAAAGAAGGACACTATATACCATAAAAGGAACAATTAAACAAGAAGACATAACAATCATAAATATTTATGTACCAAACCAGAATGCCCCAAAATATGTGAGGAATACACTGCAAACACTGAAAAGGGAAATTGACTCATATACCATAATAGTTGGAGACTTCAACTCACCACTCTCATCAATGGACAGAACATCTAGACAGAGAGTCAATAAAGAAATAGAGAATCTGAATATTACTATAAATGAGCTAGACTTAACAGATATTTATAGGACATTACATCCCACAACAGCAGGATACACCTTTTTCTCAAGTGCTCATGGATCATTCTCAAAGATAGACCATATGCTGGGTCACAAAGCAAGTCTTAACAAATTTAAAAAGAATGAAATCATACACAACACTTTCTCGGATCATAAAGGAATGAAGTTGGAAATCAATAATAGGCGGAGTGCCAGAAAATTCACAAATACGTGGAGGCTCAACAACACACTCCTAAACAACGAGTGGGTCAAAGAAGAAATTGCTAGAGAAATTAGCAAATACCTCGAGGCGAATGAAAATGAAAACAGAACGTATCAAAACTTATGGGATGCAGCAAAGGCAGTGCTAAGAGGGAAATTTATTGCCCTAAATGCCTATATCAGAAAAGAAGAAAAGGCAAAAATTCAGGAATTAACTATCCATTTGGAAGAACTGGAGAAAGAACAGCAAGCTAACCCCAAAGCAAGCAAAAGGAAAGAAATAACAAAGATTAGAGCAGAAATAAATGAAATTGAAAACATGAAAACAATAGAGAAAATCAATAAGGCCAGAAGTTGGTTCTATGAGAAAATCAATGAGATCGATGGGCCCTTAGCAAGATTGACAAAAAGAAGAAGAGAGAGGATGCAAATAAATAAGATCAGAAATGGAAGAGGAGACATAACTACTGACCTCACAGAAATAAAGGAGGTAATAACAAGATATTATGAACAACTTTACGCTAATAAATACAACAATTTAGAGGAAATGGACGGGTTCCTGGAAAGACATGAACAACCAACTTTGACTCAAGAAGACATAGATGACCTCAACAAACCAATCACAAGTAAAGAAATTGAATTAGTCATTCAAAAGCTTCCTAAAAAGAAAAGTCCAGAACCAGATGGCTTCACATGTGAATTCTATCAAACATTCCAGAAAGAATTAGTACCAACTCTCCTCAAACTCTTCAAAAAAATCAAAGCGGAGGGAAAACTACCTAATTCATTCTATGAAGCCAACATCACCCTCATACCAAAACCAGGCAAAGATATTACAAAAAAAGAAAACTACAGACCAATCTAATGAATATAGATGCAAAAATCCTCAATAAAATTCTAGCAAATTGTATCCAACAACACATTAAAAGAATTATACATCATGACCAAATAGGATTCCTCCCAGGTATGCAAGGGTGGTTCAACATAAGAAAATCAATTAATGTAATACACCATATCAACAAATCAAAGCAGAAAAATCACATGATCATCTCAATTGATGCAGAGAAGGCATTTGACAAGATTCAACATCCTTTCCTCTTGAAAACACTTCAAAGGATAGGAATACAAGGGAACTTCCTTAAAATGATAGAAGGAATATATGAAAAACCCACAGCTAATATCATCCTCAATGGGGAAAAATTGAAAACTTTCCCCCTAAGATCAGGAACAAGACGAGGATGTCCACTATCACCACTATTATTCAACATTGTGTTGGAGGTTCTAGCCAGAGCAATTAGACAAGCAAAAGAAATACAACGCATCAAAATTGGAAAGGAAGAAGTAAAACTATCACTGTTTGCAGACGATATGATACTATACGTCAAAAACTTGGAAAAATCCACAACAAAACTACTAGAGCTAATAAATGAGTACAGCAAAGTAGCAGGTTACAAGATCAACATTCAAAAATCTGTAGCATTTCTATACACTAGCAATGAACAAGCGAAGGGGGAAATCAAGAAACAAATCCCATTTACAATTGCAACTAAAAGAATAAAATACCTAGGAATAAATTTAACAAAGAGACAAAAAACCTATATAAAGAAAACTACAAAAAACTGCTGAAGGAAATCACAGAAGACCTAAATAGATGGAAGGGCACACCGTGTTCATGGATTGGAAGACTAAATATAGTTAAGATGTCAATCCTACCTAAATTGATTTACAGATTCAATGCAATACCAATCAAAATCCCAACAATTAATTTTTCAGAAATAGAAAAACCAATAAGCAAATTTATCTGGAAGGACAGGGTGCCCTGAATTGCTAAAAACATCTTGAGTAAAAAAAACGAAGCTGGATGTCTTGCACTGCCTGACTTTAAGGCATATTATGAAGCCACAGTGGTCAAAACAGCATGGTATTGGCATAAAGATAGATATATCGACCAATGGAATCGAATGGAGTCCTCAGATATAGACCCTCTCATCTATGGACATTTGATCTTTGATAAGGCAGTCAAGCCAACTCACCTGGGACAGAATAGTCTCTTCAATAAATGGTGCCTAGAGAACTGGATATCCATATGCAAAATAATGAAAGAAGACCCATATCTCACACCCTATACAAAAGTTAACTCAAAATGGATCAAAGATCTAAACATTAGGTCTAAGACCATAAAACAGTTAGAGGAAAATGTAGGGAGATATCTTATGAATCTTACAATTGGAGACGGTTTTATGGACCTTAAACCTAAAGCAAGAGCACTGAAGAAGGAAATAAATAAATGGGAACTCCTCAAAATTAAACACTTTTGTGCATCAAAGAACTTCATCAAGAAAGTAGAAAGACAGCCTACACAATGGGAGACAATATTTGGAAATGACGTATCAGATAAAGGTCTAGTATCCAGAATTTATAAAGAGATTGTTCAACTCAACAACAAAAAGACAGCCAACCGAATTACAAAATTGGAAAATGACTTGAACAGACACCTCTCAGAAGAGGAAATGCAAATGGTCAAAAGGCACATGAAGAGATGCTCAATGTCCCTGGCCAGTAGAGAAATGCAAATCAAAACCACAATGAGATATCATCTCACACCCACCAGAATGGCCATTATCAACAAAACAGAAAATGACAAGTGCTGGAGAAGATGCGGTGAAAGAGGCACACTTATCCACTGTTGGTGGGAATGTCAAAGGGTGCAACCACTGTGGAAGGCAGTTTGGCGGTTCCTCAAAAAGCTGAATATAGAATTGCCATACGACCCAGCAATACCATTGCTGGGAATCTACTCAAAGGAATTAAGGGCAAAAACTCAAACAGACATTTGCACACCAATGTTTATAGCAGCGTTATTTACAATTGCAAAGAGATGGAAACAGCCAAAATGTCCATCAACAGACGAGTGGCTAAACAAACTGTGGTATATACGTACGATGGAATATTATGCAGCTTTAAGACAGGATAAACTTATGAAGCATGTAATAACATGGATGGACCTAGAGAACATTATGCTGAGTGAGTCTAGCCAAAAACTAAAAGACAAATACTATATGGTCCCAATGATGTGAATCGACACTCGAGAATAAACTTGGAATATGTCATTGGTAACAGAGTCCAGCAGGAGTTAGAAACAGGGTAAGATAATGGGTAATTGGAGCTGAAGGGATACAGACTGTGCAACAGGACTAGATACAAAAACTCAAAAATTGACAGCACAATAATACCTAATTGTAAACTAATCATGTTAAAACACTGAATGAAGCTGCATCCGAGCTCTAAGTTTTTGTTTTGTTTTGTTTTGTTTTACTATTATTACTTTTATTTTTTTCTCTATATTGACATTCTATATCTTTTTCAGTTGTGTTGCTAGTTCTTCTAAACCGATGCAAATGTACTAAGAAATGATGATCATGCATCTATGTGATG
The DNA here is from genome assembly GCF_023851605.1 of Tamandua tetradactyla. Taxonomy (NCBI): domain Eukaryota; kingdom Metazoa; phylum Chordata; class Mammalia; order Pilosa; family Myrmecophagidae; genus Tamandua; species Tamandua tetradactyla. Next base: position 116,910 of record NW_027518271.1, read on the forward strand.
ATGTTAAGAATTACTGATTGCATATGTAGAATGGTATGATTTCTAAATGTTGGGTTAATTTCTTTTTTTCCATTAATTAATAAAAAAATTATATCAGCCTCATAAAATGAGTTAGCCAGAGCTCCTTTTTTCCTCAAGTTTTTGGAAAAGTTTGAGCAGGAGAGGTATTAGTTCCTTTTTGAATATTTGATAAAATTCCCCTGTGAGGCCATATGGCCCTGGGCTTTTCTTTGTGGGAAGATTTTTGTTGACTTTCTGAAGCTCTTTACTTGTGATTCGTTTGCTGAGATCTTCTATTTCTTCCTGAGTCATTATAGCTTTTATTGTGTGTTTCCAAGAATTTGTCCATTTCATCTAAATTGTGTAGTTTATTGGCATATAGTTATGCATAGTATCCTCTTATGATTTATTTATTTCTTCAGGACATGCAGTTATGCAACCCTTCTTATTTCTGATTTTGTTTATTTGCATGTTCTTTCTTTTTTTCTTTGTCAATCTTGCTAGTAGCCCATCAATTTTATTGATTTTCTCGAAGAACCAACTTTGATTGGTTCTTTCTATTGTTCTTTTGTTCTCCCATTCATTTGTCACTGCTTTACTCCTTGTTATTTCTCTTCTATTTATTTCGGGTTTGCTGTTCTTTCTCAATTTCCTCCAGTTAAGTTCTCGATTTTTGCTCTTTCTTGTTTTTTTAGGGTGATACATTTCTCCTTCAGTATAGCCTTTGCCACATCCCATTCTAATTTTCATTTATCTCAAGATAGCTATTGATTTCTCAAGCAGTTTCTTCTTTAAGCCATTGGTTGTTTAAGAGTGTCTTATTTAATCTCCATTGATTTGTGAAAGTTCTCATTCTTTGGTGGTTATTGAGATCCTACTTCATCCCTTTGTAATCAGAGAAAGTGCTTTGAATGACTTCAATGTTTTTAAATTTATAAAGACCTGTTTTGTGCCTTAGCATATGATCTTTCCTGGAGAATGTTCCATGAGTACTAGAGAAGAATATATATCCTTGTGTTTTGGAGTGCAATGATCTGTACGTCTGTATTAGGTCTAATTAATTTATCAAGTTAGTTAATTTCTCTATTTACTTATTGATCTTCTGTCTAGTTGCTTTTTCTTTAGAGGGGTATAGTGCGTTGAAGTCTCCTCCTATTTTTGTGTAAATATCTATTGCTCCCTTCAGTTTTGCCAGTGTCTGTCTCATAGTCTTTGGAGCTTCTTGATTGGGAGCATAAACTTTTAAGATTGTTATATCTTCATGGTGAATTGACCTTTTAATTAGTATGTTGTGTCCTTCTTTGTCTCTTATTATACCTTTAAATTTAAAGTCCATTTTGTCCAATATTAGTATAGCTACTCCTTCTTTCTTTTGGTTACAGCCTGCATGGAAAATCCTTTTCCATCCTTTCACTTTCAATCTATTTGTATCCTTTGTGTCTAAAATGAGTCCTTTTTAAGCAGCGTATGGTTGGATTATATTTCTTAATCTGTTCTGCCAATCTGCATCTTTTAATTGGTAAATTTAAAAGTCTATTTTTAACATTCATAGTTATTACTGAAATGTGTTTCTTGAATCCACCATCTTTTTAAAAATTTTACTTGTCAGTTCTATATATTCTTTTCCCTAGTTCTCTTTTTATTCTTTAAATCACCCTTAATGATACTCTTCAATTCTCTGCCCTCCTCCAGACTTCCCTCTCCTGTTTTTGTTTCAGCCAACACCAGTCCTTTTAGTATTTCTTGTAGGGCCAGTCTCTTATTGACAAATTCTTTCAGGAATTGTTTGTCTGTGAAAATTTTAATCTCTCCCTCAGTTTTGGAGGACAATTTGTCTGGGTATAGAATTATTTGTTGGAAATCTTCCTCTTTCAGGACATAATAAGTATATTATACAACTGTCTTTTCACCTCCGTGGTGCTAGTTGAGTAGTCTGAACTCAGTCTTATGTGGTTTCCCTTGTATGTAGTAGACTGTTTTTCTCTCTCAGAATTTTTTGCTTCTCTTCAACATTTGACAGACTGATTAGTATGTGTCATGGGGAAGACCTATTCATATTTATTCTGTTTGTTGTGTTTTGGGCTTCTTTGACTTGTATATGTATGTCCTTTTAAACAGTTGGGAAGTTTCCCCCATTATATCCTCAACTAATTTTCCTAGTGCTTTACTCCTCTCTTCTCCTGCTGGGACACCAATGATTCTCATATTTGTGCACTTATTTTGTCCATCATTTCCCTGAGATCCAATTAAAATTTTTCCATTTATTTTTGGCCATTTGCTGTTTTGAGTCTTCAGAGTCAGTTATCCTGTCCTCTATATTGCTTAGTCTTTCTTCTGTCTCTTTAAACCTGATTTTGTGTACCTCTAGTATGATTTTTATTTGGTCAACAGAGTCTTTAATCTCTATGATATCTGCTATTTTTCAATTTATTCTTCCAAATTCCTCCTTATTCACTTCTACTGTCTTTGATGTCCTTTATGCCATTTGCCATTCCACCTATTTTATTAAGAAGAGTAATATAAACATGCTTGATTGGTTGTTTCAATGTCTTGTCTCCTCTGGTGTTTTAATTTGGTAATTAGGCAGGGCTATATCTGTATGCATTGTGATATGCTTAGTGATCTTTGGTTGTTTTCATCACATGTAGGTATCTCAATTTATTTACTTTGGGAGTTGATTTCTTCCAGTAGTCTACAGCCTTGGGCTTGTGCGATGGATGTGCCAAAGGGAGCAGGGTATGGGGCAGAGCACAACTGTGTGTGGTTTCTTTTCAGGGAAGGTACAGCTGCAGGTTGAGTATGTCACACTGGTGCTTGTGAATGTGGGTGCCCAGCAGCCAGGAAGAAAGTATCTGTGCAAGTGCACTGTCTGGGGGTGGTGCAACCCTGATACACACTGGTCTAGCATGTGGAATTCTTTGTGTGCTTGTGTAGAGCTGTGGCAGCAGGTCAGTTTTATGCCTTTGCTTGTTGGGGGCAGATGTGACCTAGTTGCACAAGTCAACACTTTCTCAGAGATGGGAAATGTGACTAAGGGCAGGGCACGTGTGTGGTCCTAGGACTACCATAAACTGAAGCTCCCAAATCTGAAGTATGTGATTGGGGTTCGTATGCATGTGCAGGTTTAGGAGTGCCATAAACTGAATTTCCCAGAACTAAAGTATATGAATGGGGGCCCATACACATGTGTATGTCTAGGAGTGCTGTAAACTGATGCACAGAGCTCAGAGGGGGTGGGGTGAGTCTGTGTGACTCTATGGGTTGAGGCCAAGGGTTGCCTGATAATGGAGATTAGTGCCCATAGCTTTTATATGCTGGCAACAGCCTGCAGAAAACAGGGAGTGGGAGATAAGGCTCAGGGGGTGTACAGGAGAGGTGAGTTGGGCTGCACTTGTGGTGGAGGTGTGGGGTGGGTATGTGCATTGGGAGCTGGTGGAGCAGGGGCACTTGGAGCATGAGGACCAGGCAAGGGTGACAGGGTTTGTGTGCATGGGGTGTGGGGTGAGTTGTATGTCATGGGGCTGCACTGGTGATGGTAACGCCTTCAAGGAACACGTTGTGGTTTACTTCTAAGTCCCTGGTTTCCTTCTGTGCTCTCCTGTGGGCTCCATGCCTCCACACCAGGCTGCAGCTTTCTGCTTCTCAGTTCCTTGGCCCCTGCAACCAGGGCTTTCCTATTTGGTGCAGAAGGCTCTCCCAGGTCAGCTGCACTGTTGAATCACTGTTTCAGGCACCCCCCCATCCCTTCTCTAATTTTTCTGTGAAGCAGCGCTTAGTTCAACCCCATCTATTTGGTCATCTTCCCAGAAGTCCTCCCTGCTCATATTTTTCAATTATTTTCCTTATATATTCTTTTGTTTATCATGTTTCAGATGTTTGGTCCTTTAGTTCACTACTCCTTTCTTCTGCCTCTTCAAATCTGTTACTGTAGGCTTTCATTGTGCTTTTCCCCCCAACTTTTCTCTTGTACCTTTCATTCCCATAAGTTCTGTGATTTGTTTTTTCAAAATTTTGAGTTCTTTTTGTTTGCTTAATGTCTTATTATATCCTACCTCATCTTGTTGGTTTGATTTTGGAAGAGATTTTCCACATCTGTCCAAACATCCTGAATTAGTTGTTTCAACTGCCTTCTATAGCTCATTTAAAGTGTTGTTTTGTTTCTTTGACTGGGTCATAGGCTTGGTTTTCCTAATATAACAGTATTTTTTGGTGTTGACTGGGCATTTGTTTTCCTTAGTCAGTTTATTCTGGAGATTGTTTTCTCTCTTTTCCCTAGGATTTTCCTGTTGGATAACTTTGTTCTCTATCTGTTTTTTGACTTTCAGTTCAACTTATTCTAGACCTTTAGCATAGTTGTTTAACTGATCAGAATTTTTCAATTCTTGTTTTCCTGTTTCTTGCACTGCCTATATGGAACATTTTTTTGAGGAATGTGTCCTCTGATATTATAGACCCAGCCTTAATTTTCCAGACCAGACAGTCCCAGTGTCAGAATGAAAGTATATCCAGCATCAGTTTACCTTAAGGTTGAGACCTGGAATGTTTTAAATCTTTCCTATGAAACCTCTAGACTTTGTGCTTTTTCTATCCTGCCCAGCATGTGGCACTTCTCTTCATGTGGCTTCCTTCCAGCTTAAAGTTATGTAGTACCTTTAATTTCAGCAAACTCTCCCTGCCAGGGGCATGGTTGAGACAGAAGAGAAGTAGTGTGATGATTTTCTTTGCCTCAGTTTTTCTGTCCTTATAGCCCTAATTCCTTTAGGGAGGAATTCCACTTGAGTTGGTCCTTGTTCCCTTTTTCTTTAGGATGATACACCCTTTAGAGAATTAACTCCTTTCACCTGACTAGTTACTTTGTCACTCAGACAGCCTTAATTTCACCCTTGTTTGGGACACTGTTGGGCCTGAGATTGCTTCCAGTTCTATTGAATAATCTACTAAGGAGTAAAAAAACACCAAATAAAAGCCTTCTCAGAGCTGGACTCCTGTTCCTTGGGTTTGTCAATCAAGAGATAATGTTGGTACATGGCTTTATGTATCACCAGGCTCCATGTTCCCCCATTTATTGAAGTCCAGCCCTTTTCCAGTATTTTGTGCTGTCCATCTCAATAAGCCTGTTTTTTCCCCCATTATTCCTGTCCCCTCTCTGTTGGGACAAACTCCTAGTTCCTTTAATATTTATTTCAGGCTTATCTTTGATGGGAACCTGTTCTCAATAGTCATGATTTGTTAATTAATTCTACAATTGGAACTTGGTTGAACTAAGCCCTTGCTGATAGTAAAGTCTGTTTCCTTTCCTCTTGGAAACCTGCTTTCCATGCCCATGGGGGATGGGCACCTTCATGGGTTAAGGGACTCACAGTTCTGTGTGGGATCTCATCCATTCTACCTGCTCCAGATTGGTGTACACTGGGTATCTTCTCACAGATGTCCCCCCCACTTGGTCTGTACCATTCCTGGTCATTTATTAACTTCTCTGGAGGACAAGTTAAATTCCACATCTCACAATGTCACCATCTTGCCCCATCTACCCATACTAAGTTTGGATTAAGAAGTGTGTCCTCCCACTTTGTTCTCTTTTTCAAGTTTGTTTTGCCTATTCAGTTTTCTTTTTATTTCATATAAATTTAAGTATTGGGTTTTCCACTTCTGCTAAGAGACACTGCTGCAATCGTAATAGTGATTGCATTGTGCCTATAGATCACTTTAGGTAGTATTGATATCTGAAGAATTTTAAATCTTCCAGTCCACCAACATGGAATATCCTTCCATTTATTTAGGACTTCTTTCGTTTCTTTCAGCAAAATTTTGCAGTTTTCAGTGTGCAAGTCTTTCACTTCCTTAGATGAATTTATTCCTAGATATTTTATAAATGTAAGTACAGCTATAGATGGAAATTTTTAGTCTTAATTTACTTTTCATATTGTTCATTACTTGTGTACAGAAACACTTCAGATTTTTGCCTTTTGATCTAACTTGCAACATTAATGAATTAATTTCTCAGCTATGGTAGGTCTCTTGTGAATTGATTTTTATGTATAGGATCATGCTATCTGTGGATAGAGATAGTTTTACTTCTTTCATTCCAATTTGGATACATTCTATTTCTATTCTTCATTCCTAAATGCTCTAGGTAGAATTCTTAGTAAAGTGTTGAATAAAAGTAGTGACAATGGGCCTCTGTGTCTTGTTCTTGAACTTCAGTGAACTTAGGTAAAAAATTTCAGTCTGTTGCCATTCAGTATGATGATGTCTGTGGTTTTTACATAAATGCCCTTTATCATGTTGAGAAATTCCCCTTCTATTTCTCCTTTTCTGAGAGCTTTTATCAAGAAAGATGTTGGAATCTGTCAAATCCCTTTCTGCATCAATTGAGATTACTATGTGATTTTTCCTTTATTCTACTGAAGTATTGCATCAATTTCTTTTTGTTATTGATTTCAGTTGATTTTCCTTTGTTAAACCACTTCAGAACTGCTGGAACAAATCCCATTTCTTCATATGGTATAATCCTTTTAATATACTGTCACATTCAGTTTGCCAGTATTTTTTTTTTATGTTTTTGGCATCATTATTCATAAGACGTACTGGTGTATAATTTTCTTTTTTTTTTATGCTACTTTCACATGACCTGGGTATTGAGGTAATGCCAACCTTATAGAGTGAGTTAAAAAGTTGTTCCTCTTTTCCTACTTATTGGAAGAGTTTGACAAGAATTGGGCTTAAATCTTTTTAAATGTTTGGTAGACTTCAACAAATAAGACATCCAGTCCTGGACTTTTCTTTTTGGGAGCTTGTTCATTACCAATTCGATCTGTTGCTTATTACAGATCTGTTGATGTTTTCTATTTCTTCTTTATAAGTTTAGGTAATTTGTATGTTTCTAGGAAAATGCCAATTTCATTTGCATTGTCTAACTTATTGGCATACAATTGTTGAAAGTATCCTCTTAAAATCTTCATTATTTCTATAAGGTCATTACTAAGACAAAAGGACTAAGGAACCACAGAGTCCACCAGTCAGCAGCCCTTGGAGATGAAGAAGGAGAATCCCCCTGGGGAAGCTCCATGAAGCAAGAAACCAGGAGAGTAAGCTAGTAGACTGTCACCATGTTCACCATGTGCCTTCCCAGTTGAGAGAGAAATGCTGGACTTATTAGCCTTTCTTGAGTGAAGGTAACATCTTGATTGTCCCTTGGTTTGAATGTTTTTATAGAATTGCTTTAACTTGGAGATTTTCATGGCCTTAGAACTGTAAATGTGCAACTTATTAATTTCCACTTTTTAAAAAGCATTTAATTTCTGGTATATTGCCTTCTAGCAGCTGGAAAACAAAAACAGGTTTTGGTACTGAGAGTGGGGTATTGATGTGGTTGCAAATACCAAACATGTCAGAATGGTTTTGTAAATGGATAAGGGGAATATTTTGGAGGAGTTGTGAAGAGCTTGATAGAGAAGGCTTAGAATGCCTTTAAGAGACTGCTGGTAGAAATGTGGACTCTAAAGACACTTCTGATGAAGCCTTAGATGAAAATGAGGCACAGGTTAATATAGACTGGAAGTAAGGTGAGCCTTGCTTTAAAATGGCAGATAATCTGGCAAAATTGACTAGCAAGTTCGGCTGGAAGGCAGATTTTTAAAGTTATGAACCTGGATTTTTAGCAGAAGAGATCTCCAAATCACATGTGAAAAGTGTAGCTTGGTTTTTCCTCATGGCTTATAGTGAAATGTGACAAGAAAGATATAAGCTGAGAATTGAACAGTTGAGTACAAAGAATCCAGAAATTAATGTTCTGGAAAGTTCTGGGATTTCAGGAAGGGAGACCTCAGAGAAGGGTGTCCCATGTGAGGATTTGGCCAAATGTGTAACCATCCAACCATTTCGGGGAAAGCCAGGATTTGACATGGAGTTATCCAGGAAGTTTTTGTGGAAACTCCTTATATCAGATGGGCACGATCCAAGGCTTACTGTATGGAAAACCAACAAGAGTGTTACAGGATCTGTATAGAGAACCACTGCCATTCAGGACCAAAAGAAACAGAGAAGAGACATATTGGAGGAAAAATAACTTCAGAAGCAAAGCCATGGAGACTGCGATCTAAACTCAAGTAGCTCCAGGCTAGGAAAGCAGAACCACTCAAGCATGTGGAGAGGGTGAATTTGCCTCAAAGGCAAAGGTTGGGCCTTCCACTTCATTGCAGTTGAAGAGTCATAGGGCCTCAGGCCTTGGAGTCAGAAAGCACATTCCTTGGGGATTGGGGAGAGGCTGGTTGCCACCCTATGGAGGGCCTGAACATGTGCCCCAGAGATGGCAGAAAGCCCATGTGTGGCCTTGGTGCTTGGAGAGAGTGGAGCCGAGAAAAAGATGATCTCTCCAATGCCCCCAGTGTTGTACTCAGAGAGAGGTGGGCCTCTCCATAGGCCCTTCAAAAGCGTGGGACTGCTGTTTTCAAAAACCCCAAAGATAAATAATTCTCAGACTTTGAAATCAAATGAAATTTGCCTTGGAGATTTTCAAAACTGTTTGGGTCCACAAACCCCTTTGTTCATTCTAATTTTTCCTTATGGAATATATATATATATATATATATATATATATATATATATATATATATATATATAAACTGATCCTCCTTTGTATGTTGGCAGCAAATAACTTCTTCTGAGTTTTACAGAGCCAGAGGAGAATTTTGCCTTAGGATGGACCATGCCTGTAACTAACTTTGATGAGACTTTGTACTGTTCTAACTTTGTTTTGTATTTGTGTGTTACTCAAATTGTTTAAGGATGTCTATATTGTGATACAATTAACATATTTTGTATATTGGAAAAACATGTGTTTTTAGGGTTCAGAGGTAGAATGTGATGGTTTGAAAGGATTTATGTACCCTAGGAAAAACACCTCTTAATCTTCATCAATATTGTGGGAGCAAATGCTTCTTCTAATCCCTATTCAGCACTATGGGTTGGAAACTTGATTAGGTTATCTTCATAGAAAAGTGATTCAATCAATTGTAGGTATTAAATTTGATTAGATGCAGATGTGTCTCCACCCATTTTACATGGGTCTTGATTAGTTTACTGGAATCCTATAAAACAGGAGACTTTTTGAAAGAGTTCATTTAGAGAATGAAGAGAGGGCTGCAGAACTATCACAGAATTATGAGAGAACCAGAGTCCACCTGCCAGCAACCTTTGGAGATGAAGAAGGAGAATGACCCCGGAGAAGCTCTATGAAATGAGAAGCTGAGAGAGAATGCTAGCAATTCATCATCTCATTCACCACGTGCCTTCCCAGTTTGAGAGGAATTCTGAACTCATTGGCCTTTCTTGATGGCAACAACTTGATGGTTCCTTGGTTTGGATGTTTTTATAGATATGCTTTAATTTGGAGATATTCATGGCCTTAGAACTGTAAACTTGTAACTTATTAAGTTCCCCTTTTTAAGAGCCATTCTATTTTCTGGTATATTGTATTCCAGCTATGGCTGACTAGAACAATATATTTATTGAGACTTGCTTTTTGACCCAGCATATTGTCTATCCTAGAGAATGATCCATGAGCATTTCAGAGAAAGACATATCCTGCTGTTGTGGGGTGTAATGGTCTGTAAATGTCTTTTAAGTCTAGTTCATTTATTGTATTATTCAAATTATGTTTCTTCATTGATTCTCTGTCTAGATGTTCTATCCCTTGATGAGAGCAGGGAATTGAAGTCTCCACCTATTATGGCAGAGTTGTCTGTCTTTCCCTTCAGAATTTTCAGTATTTGCCACATGTATTTTGGAGTACTCTGCCTCAGTACATAAATATTTATTATTGTTATGCCCTCTTGTTGAATTGTCCCTTTTTATTAATCATGGTGTTCTTCTTTGTGTCTTTCAATTGTTTTAAATTTGAAACCTAATTTGTCTGATATTAGTATAGCTACTCCTCTTTGGTTGCATGAAACATTTTCCCCAACTTTTCACTTTCAACCTGTTTTTGTCTTTGGGTCTAAAATAAGTCACTTGTAGACAGCAGATAAATGGGACCTGTTTTTTAATCCATTCTATGTATTTTGATTGAGGAATTTAATCCATTAACATATAGTGTTATTACTGTAAAGGCAGTACTTTTATCAACCATTTTGTATTTTCAATTTCATATGTCAAATCTAAATTATTTTTCTCTTTTTACCTTTACTGTTAGTCTTTGTTCTAGTTTGCTAGCTGCCAGAATGCAATTTACTAGAAATGGAGTGACTTTAAAAAGGGGAATTTAATTCATTGCTAGTTTACAATTCTAAGGCCAAGAATATGTCCCAATTAGAGCAAGGTTATAAAAATGTGCAATCTAAGGCATCAGGGACAGATATATTCATTCAAGAAGGTCAGTGAAGGTCAAAGTTCCTTTCTCAAATGGAAAGGCACATGGCAAACATGGTGACATCTGACAGCCTTCTTTCCAGGCCTCTTGCTTCATGAAGCTTTCCTGGGCCATATTCCTTCTTCATCTCTAAATGTCTTTGGTTGCATTGGCTCTGGCCTTCATCATTTGCAAAAGGTGCTCTCCAAAATGCTTCTTCTTTCAAAGGATTAATGGGTGATGGTGGTGTCACAACTCCATGGAAACTATCTGATCAAAAGTTACCACCCATAATTGGGTAGGTCACATCTCCATGGGAACAATCAAAATGCTCCCAGCCAGCAATATTGAGTGATGAATAAATGACATGGCTTTTCTGGAGTCCACCACAGATTCAAACTGGCACAGTCTTCATTTCCACACTCTTTTCCACATGTTTCTCTCCTACCTTTTAATATCTTCTGGTAGTGTTCCCTTTAGTAGTTCTTCCAGAGCCAGTTTTTTGTTCAAAAAATCTCTCAGTGATTGTTTGCCCAAAAGTGTTTTAATCTCTCCTTCATTTTTGAAGAACAATTTTGTTGGATATAGACTTCTGGTTTGGAAGGTTTTCTCTTTTAGATTCTTAAATAAATGACACCCTTGCCTTCTCACTTCCATGACTTCTGCTGAGAAATCTGTAAATATTCTTCGTGGGCTTCCCTTTTGTGTGATGGATTGCTTTCCTCTTGCTACTTTCAAAATTCTCTTTCTGTCATCTGACAGTATGATTTGTAAGTGTCTTGCAGTATTTCTATTTGAATCTATTCTCTTTAGGGTATGCCACACTTCCTAAATCTGTAATTTTATGTCTTTCATAAAAGATGAGAAATTTTCAGTGATTATTTCCTTTATTAATCCTTCTCTTGTTTTTCCATTCTCTTCTGCTTTTGAGACACCCACAACACATATATTTATGCACTCATGGTGTCATTCAGTTCCCCAAGGCCTTACTCATATTTTTCTATTTTTTTTCTTTATATTCTCTTTGTGCATCAGAATTCAGATGCCCAGTCCTCTTGTTCACTAATCCTTCCTTGTGCCTCTTCAAATCTATTATTGTAAGTTTCCATTTTTTTTTCATTTCTTCAACTGTGACTTTCACTCCCATAAGTTCTGTGACTTGCTTTTTCAAACTCTGATTTGTTCTTTGTATTCACCCAATGCCTTCTTTATATTCTCCCTCAACATGTTAATTTGATTTTTGATGAGATTTTCCATATCTGTTTGATCAACCTGAATTCATTGTTTGAAATCCTGTATCTCATTTGAATTGTTGGTTTGTTCCTTTGACTGGGCCATATCTTTGGAAAATGACTGAGTCATTTTTCTAGTACGACTCATTACTTTTTGCTGTCCTGTAGGTGTTTGATTTCCTTAGTTTATTCTGAAGGCTGCTTTCCTGCTTTTACCTTGGATTTTCTTACTGGATTGCTTTTTTACTTTTCCAGCATGGGCAGGCACTGGGAATTGAACCCAGACAGGCAAGTACCCTGTCACTGGGCTACCATTGCCACTCTGGATGTTTTTTTTCCCTGTATGTTCTTTGATATTCAGTTCAACTTATTCTAAACTTTTAGCACAGGTTCTGTTTAACTGAATAGAATTTTTCAGATCTTGTTTTCCTGTTTCTTGCCCTGCCTATATGGAGCCTTCTTTTGGAAGACGGTGTCCTCAAATATTATAAACCCCAGTTAGTTTTTCCCAGACTGAGATTATCTTCTCTCAGGGGTGGTCTCCTGCAACAATTTTCCTGAGGGTGAGAGATAACAGGTTGACAGACTTTCCTATGAAGCCTCTAGACTCTGTCCTTTTCCTTTCCTGCCTATTATGTGGTGCTTGTCTTCCTGTGGCTTCCCACTGGCATAAAGTAGTGTAGTGCCCTTAACTTTAGCAGACTCTCCCTGCCAGGGTCATGGTTGAGACAGAGGGGGATTGTATGTTGTCATTAATTACTTCAGATTTCCAGTCCCTGAGGCCTGAATTGCTTCAGGGAAGGACTCCACTTGAGCTCCACCCCACCTTTCTCTTGGGGAAGGTACAGCCTTTGGAGATTAACTTCTTTCAACTGACTAGTTACTTTGTCTCAGATAAGCTTAATTTTGCCCTTTCCTGGAGCAGTGCTGGCACCTGAGAAGCCTTGCAATTCTATGTAATGAGTTGTTAAGTAGTAGAAACAAGGCAAAAAAATTCTTTTCAGAGCAGTACACACTCCACTCCCCCACTCTACCCCACCCCTGCTACCCCAACCCTGTTTCTCATGTTTGTCAACCAAGAGCTTAAATTGGTATATTGCTCTGTGTATCTCCAGGCTCTGTGTGCACCCTTTTTAAGATTCCAGATCTTGCACTGTCTGACTCAAAAACCTCTATGTTTTTTTCTCCATCAGCCTTGCCCCTCCCTGCTGGGGCAAAACTGGTACTTTTAGTTGGTACTTTTAGCTCTTATTCCAGGTTTATCTGCACTAGAGTCCTATTTTCAGTAGTCAAAATTTAATTAATTCCAAAATTGGAGCTTGGCTGAACTAAGATCTTGCTGTTAATAAAGTCTGGTTCTTTTCCACTTGGGGAATGAGCATGCTATGCCCATGGGGGAGGGGTGCTGACACCTGTGGCTTGGGGATCTTAGAGTTCTGTGTGGGATCTCAGTCAGTCTAGCTTATCCAGACTGGTGCATACTTTTTGCCTGGTCACTGATATAGTCCCAAGCAGTTTTTCTGTACCATTCCTAGTTATTTATTAGCTGCTCTGGAGGATAAATTTAATTACACACCTCACTAATCTGGCATTTTGCTGCCACCCTCCCAAATAGAGATTATGTCTGCCTTTTAATAGGAGAGTTTGGTCAATCATACTTAAAGTTATTATTGATAAAGAAAAATTTATGACTGACATTTACCTATTTGTTTTCTGTATGTTTCAAGTGTATTTTTCCCTGATTATACCATTACCACCTACTTTTAGTCTATTTATTTTTGTAGTATCTATTTTTGTCCATTTTTTCCTTTTCTCTGTATCTTTTGGTTATTTTTTTAGTGATTACCTTTGAGATTTCAATTAACATCTTACACTAATAATGACCTAGTTTGAATACAAACTTACTCTCAGAAATATACAAATGCTCCACTACTATTTAACTCTGTCCTTACCCTTTAGAATGTTACTGTCCCAGATTGTATCTTTATATATTGTGTTCTCAATATCATATAAATTATTGTTTTTCACATTTGCTTTTTGAGTCATATGGGAGGGTGTTCTAGTTTGCTAGCTGGCAGAGTGCCGTATGCCAGAAATGGAATGGCTTTTTAAGAGGGGACTTTAATAAGTTGCTAGTGTACAGTTTTAAGGCCAAGAAAATGTCCCAATTAAAGCAAGGGTATAAAATATCCAAATTAAGGCACCATTGAGAGGTTACCTTCACTCAAGAAGGGGTGATGAAGTTCAGGATTTCTTCAACTGGAAGGGCATGAGGTAAAGTCTGTCATCTTTCTCTTCCAGCTTCTTGTTTCATGAAACTCCCCCAGAGATATATTCCTTCTTCATCTCAAAATGTCTCTGGCAGCATGGGATCTTGCCTTGTGGCTCTACCTTGGCTCTGCTCAGCTCTGCTATGGCTTTCTCATGCCTCTAAGAAGGACCCTCTCCAAAACTTTTCCCCCTTTAAAGGATTCCAGCAAATTAATCAAGACCCACCTGGAATGGGTGGAGTCACAGTTACCTTTAATCAAAAACAATGCCCACAATTGGATGAATCACATCTCTATGGGAACAATCAAAATGTTTTCAGCTAGCAATGTTGAGTGGGGATTACAGATCATAGGTTTTCTGGGATCCACCACGGATTCAAACTGGCACAGAAGGTAAAAGCAGTTACAAATCAACAGCCATCATGAAGAAGTCAGTAGAGAGGTGAGGTAAAGCAATTAGAGAGCAGAAATCATAAGAAGAAAAGAGGCTATACCATAGAAAGAAAAGATTGAAGCAAAAGTGCAAAGAGAAGCAGCAATGAGATGGACAAAGAAAAGGGAGAGTGCTTGGCCAAAGAGGGGAGAAATCACCCATTCACAAAAGAAGCCTCAATTTACAAGGCCCCCAAGGCTGAATTTCAGTCTTTCAATGAGTATAACAAGAAACCCTTTTAACTCAAAACAACTTGAGTGAATCTCTGATCCCTCTTGCTCCGTAAAGAAGCAGTGTAACATTAAAGGCTATATTCATGTATGAATAATTAATTTTAAAAAGCTTACATGAGTGCAGGAAGCCTGCTGATGTTGGGCTGAAAACATAGGTTGAGGCCACTTTTTTTGGCATATTCATCATCATGATCATTTCTTGGAACATTTGCATCTATTCAGAAAAAGAAATAAAACAAAAACAGAAGAAAAATTTTATATACCATACCCCTTACTCCTCCCTTTCATTGATCACTAGCATTTAAAACTAAATTTATTTTAACATTTGCTTCTCCTAGTATTTATTTTTATTTCATATGTTCTACTCATCTGTTGAAAAGGTAGATAAAAGGAGCATCATACACAAGGTTTTCACAATCACACAGTCATGTTGTGAAAGCTATATCATTATACAATTAACTTCAAGAAACATCACTGCTGGAACACAGCTCTACATTTTCAGGCAGTTCCCTCCAGCCTCTCCATTACATCTTCAATAACAAGGTGATATCTACTTAATGCCTAAGAATAAACTCCAGGATAACCTCTCAACTGTGTTTGGAATCTCTCAGCCATTGACAGTTTGTCTCGTTTCACTCTTCTCCCTTTTGGTCAAGAAGGTTTTCTCAATCCCTTGATGCTGAGTCTCAGCTCATTCTAGGATATCTGTCCCATTTTCCAGGAAAGTCCACACACCTGGGAGTCATGTTCCACATAGACTGGGGGAGGGTGGTGAGTTTTCTTGTTGTGTTGGCTGGAGAGAGAGGCCACATCTGAGAAACAAAACAGGTTCTCTTGAGGGTGAATCTAAGGCCTAATTTTAAGCAGGTTTGACCTATCTTTTGTAGGATTAAGTTTCATATGGACAAACCCCAAGACTTGGGGCTCAGCCTACAGCTTTGGTTGTCCACAATGCTTGTGAGAATATCAAGAATTCAACTTGGAGAAGTTGAATTTTCTTCCATTCTCACCAATCTCTGAAGGGGACTTTGCAAGTACTTTTTTACTCATTGTTCAAATCACTCTGAGATTTATGGGGGCATAACTCTGGACAAACCAATGAAATATCATGTCCTACTCAAGGTTCCATGTAATTATGGTGTTCAATTAAGCTGTCTATATAAGTTATATTATGAAATGCACTAGTCAAAATATAAATTTTATAGCGAATGAACATTGTTGCTTTAGCCTCACTCATAAGTTGAAATTTTAAAATATTAATTACCATCTATTTTCAGCACCCTGAAGTAATACATTCCTTTGTTCTACCTCATACAAAAACATTTTTAAATTTTGTACATTTAGTCACTATCATTATACACTCTAGGCATTCCTAGATTATACCTTCTCAACCTTTATTGTCTATCTTTCTTTCTGACTTCATTTGTGCCCCTTGCCCTCTTCCCTCTATCATTCTCACATTCAGCTTCATTAGTTTTTTTTTAACATAATTGTAATACAGTTAGGTAGTATTGTGCTGTCTATTTCTGAGTTTTTACATTCAGTCCTGTTGCACAATCTGTATCCCTTCAACTCCAATTACCCAATGTCTTACCCTATTTCTATCTCCTGATGGTCTCTGTTATGAACAAAATTCTCCAGATTTATTCACTAATGTCAGTTCATATCAGTGAGACCATACAGTATTTGTCCTTTTGTCTCTGGATAATCTCACTCAGCACAATGTCCTTAAGGTCCATCCATGGTGCTGCATACTTCATAACTTTATTCTGTCTTACAGCTGCATAATATTCCATTGTATGTATATACCACAGTTTGTTTAGCCACTCTTCTGTTGATGGACATTTTCACTGTTTCCCTCTCTTCGCAATTGTAAATAATGCTGCTATAAACATTGGTGTGCAAATGTCTGTTTGGGTCCTTGCCTTCATGTCCTCTGAGTAGAAACCTAGCAATGGTATTGCCGGCTCATATGGAAATTTTTTTTAGCTTTTCGAGGAACCACCAAGCTGCCTTCCACAGCAGTTGTACCATTTGACATTCCCACCAATAGTGGATAAGTGTGAGAGGCCATTTTTTTGGAAGCTTGGAATATGAAGGCAAGGAGGCCAGAACCATGGAAGAATGCACAAAAGGTGCATGACAAATATGGAGCTGTTGTGCATTTAAGAGATTCATCTCTGCATTGAGCATGAAGCCTAGGGGGTTGCAGAGCCATTAGAAGACCTTCCCTGGCAGGGAATGATGAGGGGGTATTAGGGTGAATTGCAAAGATGATGTATTTACTAGAATAAGGGTTAGTTTCTATAACAAACCCTAAAATGCATAATGGCTCTAACAGGAGAGGAAGCTATTCCTCAGTTATGTAAAATATCAAAGAGATATTCCCTGTAATAAGCTCTCAAGTGTTGATTAAGGAAACCAGGCCTTTTCCATGTTGTGGCATCACCATTTTCAAAATCAGCTTAAAGCTAGCAGAAAGAAAAAGGGAGTGAAGTCATACCCACCTCTTGAGCCCCCGATGGACAGATGAAAGTTTGAATAAGAAGCACTGGGCAACAGAATAGATGGGATGATAGAAGTCAAGGAGTCACAGATAAATTTTGTGTGATAAGTGTGCCAGAGTCATCAATAGACTCAGGAGAATATTTGATACATCTATTGATAGAAAAGGACACCTGGGTTCTATTTTTTTTTTGGCCCTGGGGCATTAGTTGGAAACAAGGAGGTCATTTAGAGTCCATGGGCCTTTTGGCAACTAGTAATCTCATCACAATCTCATCAGTATGAGACATGACCAGATGACCACTTGTTATGTCCCTTCCTCTTCATGAATATTATTTGTGTCTTGGTACCTTTAACTGCTCAGCTCTTGCTCTGTGTAGCTGGACTTCTAGGAGAGAGGATTTTTGGGACCCAGTTAATCAACTGTCCTTTATGGCCAGAATATTCATAATAGATAATCAATTAAGATAGATTGTAGTGGCTGTTCCTGACCATGTTATAGTCTGGTAAGAGTTGTCTGAGGCAGACAGTCCTGAGGCACCAGCATGGCTTCTTAGGCTGAAAGAACCTTTTGCAACAATTCTATGGGTAAGGCTGGGTTTGTGAGGACTGGTCGATCCTGCTAATGAACCTAACTTCCTTAAGACTCAGGTTTCTTATCCTTAAAATGAAGGATGTAAGCCACATGATACTTGTGAGTACTCCACATTTTGTGTTTTACCAACCAGAATAACTCTAACTGCTGCAACAACCTCAGCCCTTCACTGGCTTATTAAAATAGAACTTTGTTTATTTTCTCAAAGAGGAGCCCATATGGAAGACAGTCTGTGTAGAGGAGATCTCCTCTACAAAGTGGTTCCAGACTTCTCTCATCTCAGTTTTCTCCTCTCTTAGTCAATACTAGTAAGTCCTACCATACTACCTCACTGCCTTTAGGGCTTTGGAGTCTGGCCATTGCATGGAGCAATAGAAGGTAGAAAAGACATACTCCCTTCTTAGTTACCTTGACTCAGAAGTAACTCACCACTTCTGCTCACATTGCAGTAAAGATGCATAGTCTTATGTTTGCTATTAAGTATGGGGGCAGATGGTAAGGGATGCAGGGGTGTTCAGCCCCTGCCTGGACAGGTCCTTCCTAGCAACAGCCTTACTTTATGCAAAGGAAGCAGGAACATCAGGTGGACAGCATTTGGGGATGGAAGCACGGCAGTCCCAGTGAGTAATATATCATCAAAGGAGGCTTTTTGGAATACTTCTTTGGGATCCTCCTGGCTCTTCGTTATAGCTGCTTCTGATTTTCTGGGGATTATACTTGGTTTTCTTCACAGCACCAAAAAAGAAGAGAGACGGAAGATGATCATCCAGTCATATATTTACCATGGTAAGCTGAGTTTTAAGAGTCAGGCCTGAGCTAGTCTTACTGAATGATTGCATTTCCTGGCAGCTTTCTTTTTTGAGGTCATGGATTTATGGAAAATAATAGAAATACAAGGTGTGGTTTATCTTTAAGTGTTTTTGCAAAGAGGAAAGAACTGTGGATGTTGATCATGCATGCTGTGCTCCCATGTCAGTGAACACATTTTGGCTTGTCTGCAATTTGAAGCCTGGCCTGGTGTAAGAGGGCCAAGCATGAATACTGGCTCTGTCAGTTCTCAGTTTTCTCCTCTCTTAGTCAATACTAGTAAGTCCTACCATACTAAACACACAATTTTATAATGTTCACATGAGAACAAAATGCAGACAAAACCCAGATGTCAGAAATTAAGAACTCAAACCCAAACCCTTAAAAACTTATGACCAGAGAAGTGATAGGGCTATTCCAATATAAAAAAGAAATAGACCCTACATCCTCATGTGTCATGTTACATCTGCTTGCAATATCAGCAGATGATATGAAGTAAAAAAAGAAATAAATGATAGACTAAAACAGAGGAAGGTATGACAAGAGAAGTCCAGGGGAATAATGACCTGAGAACAATGGATAGAAAAATACATGGGGCAGGAAACAGGCCATAAAGACAGCTTGTTACACAGGTGTACAGAGAGAAAAAGGCAGACATTGGAATGCAGATTATGAGATAAGAGGTCCTTTCTCCTCCATCTCTCCAGTCTGGGGTCCTTGGTTGGGAGAGAGAGAAAAAATTTAAAAGAAAACAGGAAATATATGTAGATTTTTATGATGTCTCTATGGTCACAGAGTAGAGAACAGATTGGAAGGGGAAATGTTGCAAGACCAGGGAGGAGGCTACTACAACAGTCCAGGCAAAGATGATGGTGGACTAGGCAGAGACTATGGGGATGGAGATATGTGGCTGGATCTGGCAGGCTTTGGAGAGTTTGAATTGATTGGGTTTGATGTGGAGGTGAATTGAAGAGGAAGGAGTTGAAGTTGACTCAGTCTCTAGAATAGACTAATGGGTGGATGGTCATGGTATTACTGAGATGAGGACACCTCATGGGAGAAACAGGGTGGAGTGGGCATGCAGTTGGGACTTGTTGGATATGGGATGGCTGCATCCCCATCCAAAAGTAGATGACTGGGAGACAGGCAAATGGCCCAATATGTCTGAAATTAGAACTGAAGTCTGGATCCAGAGAACACACCCCATACCATGATGCAATATGTGTCTTCCGTGCCCTTGACATTCATTTGGAGATGCTACCATGCTACCCAATGACCTCCATTCCTCCTTCCAAGAACCATTTTCAATCCTGGTCATCTTCTTGGACAGTCTGTACTGTCATTCCCTTTCATAAGGCAGGGCTGTTCACCACTTGATCATGTCATGCAGATTTGTTTTACCACTGTAGAGTAAGGGTCATTGTCACCTCTGAAGACCCCAGCCATGGAATCAATATCTGTATGTAAGTTAGTTCTTGAATATATTTCCTGTTTAGTAAATACTAATAAGTGTTCAAATTCCAGCTCTGCCACCCCTAGCTCAGGGAATTTCAATGTTTACTTAACATCCCAAAGACTGTTTCCCTTCTATACAGTTGCAATAATGACTGAAAATACTACAGAGTTGTGAAAGGGCTAAGAGAGGTAATGACTATAAGGAGGTGTTATAGTGTGTAAGATGCCTGAATGTGATATACAGAAATGAAGTGGTTTTTTTAAAGGGGAATTTATTAAATTGCAAGTTTATATTCTCTAAGGCTATGAAAAATGTCCAAATTAAAGTGAGGCTTCAGAAATGTCTAATCTAAGGCATCCATGGAAGATACCTTGGTTCAAGTAGGCCAATGATGTTCAGGGTTCCACTGTCAACTAGAAAGGCACATAAAAAAACATGCTGTTGTCTGCTAGCTTCCTCTCCAAGTTTCTTGATTCATGTATCTCAAAAAGGGTTGTATCCTCATGGAGCTCCCTACCTCACAGGGACAGTTCCCAACAGGAGTCTGGTTGCTGTGACTGTGGACAGAGTTCATGGTTCCGAGTAGTCTGACCCACATTTCAAAATGTGACCCCACAGAGTCACTTGATTTATAGGAACAGCTGGGATAGAATGGAAGGGTTTGTTCTGGCTAGGCCTCTGCACACCAGACCCTCAGAAGAGGCTGTTGCCTCTGCAGGGCACCTGGGCCATTGTAGGAAAAGATGCAGTGCTTTGGACACTGTGCACCATCAGTGATTTTGCATCCACAAACAATAAGTACAATAACCTCAAGAGCAGAGTTAATAGTGAAAAGGATCAAAATAATTAAGAAGTGATGCTTTGAGTCCTTATCATCTTCACGTTTAATATAATTTATTTAGTTATATATTTTTATATAATTTAACAATGATCATGTAACAAATGGATTACAAGTTTCCTGATAATTTGAGAGTTGGGTTTTCCAAGTTGTTTCATCATGTATTTACTTCAGAACTCCAAAGTAAGATTTCAGGGAGGCTGCCAGGATCAGCCGATTTATGGTGTTAAAAAACACAATTCAGCACAGGTCCAGAATCATGTTGTGATGGTTAGATTGTGGACAACCAATGGCCCAGAAACTTGCGGAAGTAAGGTTTGGCTCACCCACCTGGAAAAGAACCATGGCCAACTAAAGTGCTTGTTTAGGACAAAAGAAACATGGAATGGGTAGTAGAAGAAGGTAGTTATAAATATGAAGTACGACTATGTACTAGTTACAGAAATAAGGACTGTGATTGTAAGAACATTTCTTCCTGTTTTTTTATGAGTGTGTTCATATTTGTACATAAGCAAATAACTTGTTTTTCTCTTATCATATGACATAAGTTGTATTGTTCATGTAATTTTATTTAAGTGATAGGATATGAAGTTTGAGAATGAATGATACCTAGTGACTTGTACCCTACTCTGGAGACATGTAGCACATTTCTAGTTTTATGCAGGATAATTGAGTATTGTTAGGTGAAACATATGTCTATTATTAAGTTCTATTTGAAAATTCAGCACGTTTCAAGGTGATGTCTATAGGTGTTAAGTGGATAGGTGTGAATTGTGATGGATAAGTTCTCATGTCAACTTGTCCAAGTGATTATATCCAGCTGTAGGGTCAGGTAAGCACTGGTCTGACAACTGCTGCAGTTCTATTTCATGGCTGGTTGGTAAACTGGAATGCTTGTGTATTAAATCATCAGTCAAGTGATTGAATCTGTAGCTAGTACATCTATGATGAAATAAGCTATATTTCTCACAATGAAATAATTCAATCATTTGAAGGATTTTAAGGAAGAAGAGAGACTTGTTCACTCTTTCTTCATCTGGTGAGCCTTTCATGTGGAGTTCATCCAGGCCCTTCATCAGAGCCACCAGTTTCAAAACTACCCTACAGATTTTAGACTCTCCCTTACATACAGTTGTGTGAGAGTTCTTTATAAATCTTATATTTACAGATATCTCCTGTTGGTTCTGTCTCTCTAGAGAACCCTAAGTAGCAAACTTGGAACTGTGAGTTGTCCTTGAGAAACAGAATCTTAAAAATTGGTTTTAACAGTTTTTAAGATTTCTATTCTGACTAAACTCAGAGGCACTAATGATTCTGTTTGCAATAATAAAGTTGCTACTGACAATCTATGAGGTGAGTTAGGAAAGGATGTACTTAAAATATCATCATTAGATTCTGCTAATTATACACTTATATGAGGCAAGTTTCTAAATGTGACTGATTTTTACATCTTTCTAGAGTTCTGCAGAGTTAGGAGGTATGATGATGCTGGATTTATAGAGTTTTGCAGAGTTAAGAGGTTAGATATGTTGGGTACAGTGATGAGGGACAGGGGTGAGCTGAAGGCTTCAAATTTTCAACTACAGTAGCTCAGAAGTGACACAAAATCCAGGAAACACAAAATGTCACTCCTGTCCAACACTCAGAGTAGGGGCTATGGAAGTCTAGTGATCAATGCAGTTTTAGCATAGGTTCACCTCAGAGTGGGTCCACTGTGTCCTTAGACCCATTCTAGGGTCATTTCCCCATTCCAGAATGCATAATTCGAGTCAACATTCAGCAACTGATGAAATCCTTACATTAGCTCTCTGACTCATGGACTGAGAGCTATTAAGGTAGGGAAGGCCATGTGGAAACCACTGGAACTGCCCCTAATTAGCAAAATAGTAAATGAGAAGTAATACCATATTCCCAGAGGGATTTCAGAGATTAATCCTACTCGTAAGGACTTTAAGTATACAGGGGAGGTGATTGCCACAATCCACATTCAACTATCCTATTGGGCCTGTTTAGAAAACACATGGGACTTGGAAGATGACAGTGCATTATCATTAACTTAGCCAGGTGGTAACTCCAATTGCAACTGCTTTTCCAAATGTGATATCAGTATTTAAGCAAATCAGTGCATGCCCTGGTACCTGATATTCAGCTATTTGTATGGCAAATGTTTTCCTCTCAATAGCTGTCAGTAAGGACCACCAGAAATAGTTTAAGTTCAGCTGACAATGTCAGCAGTGTACCTTCACTTCCTACTAAGGGGTATATCAGCTCTCCAGTCCATGTCACAACATTTTTCACCGTGAACTTGATCATTATTCCCTCCCAGAAGACATCACTCTCTTTCATTAGATTGATGATATGCTGATTGGACCCAGTAAGCAAGAATTAGCAAGTACTCTAGACTTATTGGTAAGGCATTTGCATGTCAGGGGATGGGAGACAAATCCAATGAAAGTACAGGGGCCTTGCCATCAGTTGAAATTTCTAGGTGCCCACTCATGTGGTGAAGGATAAGATGCTGAATATGGCACATCCTAAGACCAAAAAAGAGGCATAATACCTAGTTAACCCATTTGAATTGTGGAAAGAATATATTTCTCTTTTGGATGTGCTACTCTGGCCCATTTACTGGATGACCAGAAAAGCTGTTAGTTTTGGGTGTGGACTGGTTCAATAGGAGGCTCTGCAGCATGTCCAGGCTGCTATGCAAGCTGCTCCGTCATTTGGGCCACATGATCCAGCAGATTCAATAATACTAAAAGTGTCATTGGCAAATAGGGATGCTGTTTGAAGACTTTGGCAAACACTGCTAGGAGAATGACAATGCAGACCCTTAGGTTTTTGGAGCAAAGCCTTACCATCTGTTACAGATAACTCCTGTCCTTTTGAGAAAAAACCTTTAGCCTGAAACTGAGTCTTAGTAAAGATTGAAGGCTTAACAATAGGCCACCAATTTATCATGAAACCTGTCTTGCCTATCGTGAGCTGTGTGACATCTGACCCACATAGTGCTATTTCTGAGTCTGCACAGCAGCACTCCATCATAAAATGGAAATTGTATTTTAGGTATAGGGCTTGAAGAGTTCCAGAAGGCCAAGTAAGTTACATGAGGAAATGGCCCAGATGCCCATGGTCCCCACCCATGCCACATTAACTTCTCCTTCCCAGAGCAGGGCTATGGCCTCTTGGAGAGTACCTTACAGTCAATTGACTGAAGGAGAAAAACAGAGGCCTGGTTTATGGATAGTTCTGGGTGATATACAGGGACCACATGGAAATGGAGAGTGCAGAATTACAAACCCTTTCTGGGATGTCCTTAAAGGATATTGGTGAGGGAAAATCCTCACAGTAGGCCAAACTTGAGCACTGCACCTGGGTTGTTCATTTTGCTTGGAAGGAGAACGTACAACAGGTAAATTTGTATAATGACTCATGGGTTGCTGCTAATAGTTTGGCTGGATGGGCATGAACTTGGAAGTATCATGGTTGGAACATTGATTCAAAGATGTCTGAGGTCTGAGGAAGAAATATATGGATAGACCTTTCTGAGTGGACATAGAATATGATGATATTTGCATCCCATTTGGTGACTTCAGCAGAGGAATGTTTTTATACTCAAGGGGATAAGTTGACCCATCTTGTGGATACAAGTCATCCAATTTCCTCAGCCATACCTACAAATGCCCAGTGGTCTCATGGACAAAGTGGGAATGGTGGTAGGGATTGAGGTTATGCATGGACTCAGCAGCATGGACTTCCATTCATCAAGGCTGACCTGACTATGGTCACTGCTGAGTGTCTAAACTGCTAGCAGCAGGGACCCACATTCAGTCCCCAATATGGCACTATTTCTGATGTGATCAGCCTGCTACTTGGTGGAAGGTTGATTATACTAGACAAATTCCATCAAGGAAGGGGAAGTGATTTGTATTAATTGGGCATACACATACTCTGGATATGGGGTTTGCCTTCCTTGGATATAATGCTTCTACCCAAACTACCATTCATGGACTTAGATAATGCCTTATCCACCATCATATTATTCCACACAGCATTGCTTCTGATCAAGGAAAGAACTTCATAGCAAATGAAGTGCAGGTATGTGTACATTCTCATGGAACTCCATGGTCTTTCCATGTTCCCCATCACCCAGAGGTAGCTGGGTTGATAGAATGTTTTAATGGCCTTTTGAAGACCAAATGATGGTACCAACTAGGGGGCAATACCTTCCAGGGCTTGGACAATGTTTTCCAGGAGGGTGTGCCTGCTCTAAATCAGAGTCCAATGTATGGCACTGATTCTCCAATTGCCAGGATTCAGAGGTCCAAGAATCAAGAGGTGGAAATGGGAGTAGCACTGCTTGCTATCACCCTAAGTGATTCACCAGGAAAAAATTTGTTTCCTTTTCCTGAAATCTTAAGGTCTGCTCTCTATAGGTCTTTACATCAAAAGGAGGAGTGTTTCTACCAGAACACACAACAATGATTCCATTGAACCTGAAGATATGACTTCCACCTGGCCACTTCAGGCTTCTCATGTCACTGAATCAAGAGGCACAGAAAGAATTTACTGCTATTTCTTGGGTAGCATGTTTCTGAATATCAAAGGGAAATAGGACTATAACTACACAATGTAGGTAGAGAAGAGTTTTCTTGAAATACAGGGGATCCTCTAGGCCATTTCTTAATACTATCTTGCCCTGTGATTAAAGTCAATGGAAAACTGCATCAACCCACTTCAGGAAGGACTGCCAATGGCCCAGAAACTTCAGGAATGAAGGTTTTCTTTGCCCCAACTGGAAAAAAACCACAGCCAGCTGAAGTGTCTGTGAAGATAAAGAGAACATGAAATGGGTAGAAAAAGAAGGTAGTGCTAAATATGAACTACAACAATGTGACCAGTTACATTAATGAGGACTGTGATTGTATGACTATTTCCTGTCTGTTCTCTTTTGAGCCTGGCTGCATTTGCACACAAATAAATATCTTGTTTTCCTTTTATCATATAACATAAGTTGTATTGTTCATCTTGTTGTATTTAAATCATAAGATATGAAGTTTAAGATTGGATGTTACAGGGAACTGTCAAGAAGGTGGCTTACTAAGGTGTGTGATTTAGTTTGTACTCCAGAACAGCTACTAAATAACCAGGAACAGTACAGAACACCTCCTGGTGTCATGTTAGTGACAGGACACACAGCCTACCCGAATCTGGATCAGCTGAACTGGCTGTGAGACCCCTAGAGCCATGAGTACCCCAAGCTGTGGTGGCCAGTGCCCCTCCCCCACAGGCTGCTTCCCAGAGGGGAAAAGAAAGAGGCTTTACCAGCAGCAGGGGATGAGCACAACCAAACACCAATTGTGGAATAATTAACAAATTCTGATAACTAAAAATAGCTCCCAGCTCAGGTGAACCTGGTCAAAGCAGAGATCATTCATTTTTGCCCTAGCACCAAGGGGACAGGGCTGATGGAAAAAGAAACAGGTTTTTGTGGCTGTGTTTCAAGAAAGGCTTGACTGCCTTTATATAAAATGGCAAGACTTCTCAGGCTACAACTGCCTCAGTCATAGGCAGAAGCAAGCTTGTTTGAAGGCTTGTCTGGAGCCTGTGCCTTCCCCAGGGGAGAGGTGAAGCCCAACACAGATGGAATCCCTCCCACAAGGAATTCAGACACCAGAGCTTGATAATTTGAAGTCATTAAAACCAACCTACAACCTCTCCTTTGTCTCTACCACACTCCCAGCAGAAAGAGTCTGCGAAAGTTAAAGGTACTGCATCATTTTATGCTGGTGGGACATGCAGACAGACAAGCACCACATACTGGGCAGGATAAAGAAAACAGAATTCAGAGACGTCACAGGAAAGTCTTTCAACCTGCTAGGTCTCACCCTCAGGGAAAACTGATGCAGGTGACTCTTTCCTCCTGATAGGAGGCCAGTTTGGTCTGGGAAAATATGGCAGGGTTCTATAATACCCAAGAAGACCCTCCTAAGGGTGTGTGGGGGTGGCACAATACAGACAGAGCAAGAAACAATAAAAAAAGAATTGAAAAATTCTACCCTGTTAAACAAAATCTAAGCTAGAGGATCATAAAAAGCCGAACTGAAATCAATGAACAGACAGACAACAAATTCATTCAGCAAGAAAACCTTAGGTAAAATAAGTGAAAGCAATCTCCAGAATAGACTAATAAAGGTAATTAAATGCCTGGACACCAGCAAAAAATAACAAATTACACTAGGAAAATTGAAGATATGGCCCAGTCAGAGGAACAAATCAACAATTCAAATGAGATACAGGAGGTGAATAAATTACTTCAGAATATACGAACAGTCATGGAAAACCTCATCAAAAATCAAATCAATGAATTGAGGGATGATATAAAGAAGGCAAGGAATGAACAAAAAGAAGAAATTGAAAGTCTGAAAAAACAAACCACAGAACTTATGGGAATGAAAGGCATAGTAAAAGAAATGAAAAAAAAAAAAGAATGGAAACCTAGATTTTGAGAGGCAGAAGACAGAATTAGTGAACTGGAGGACAGAACATACGAAATCTAACAAATAAAACAAAATGTAGGGAAAAAATGAAAAATATGAGTAGGGACTCAGAGAATTGAATGAGAACATGAAGCGTATGAATGTGCATGTTGTGGGTGTCCCAGAAGGAGAAGAGAATGGAATAGGAGGAAAAAAACTAATGGAGGAAATTATCACTGAAAATTTTGCAACTTATGAAAGACTTAAAATTACAGTACCAAGAAGTACAGCACACTCCAAAGAGAATATATCCAAATAGACATACTCCAAGACACTTGTTAATCAAAATACCAGAGGTCAAAGAGAAAGAGAGAATCTTGAAAGTAACAAGAGAAAAGCAATCCATCACATACAAGGGAAGCCCAATAAGACTGTGTGTAGATTTCTCAGCAGAAACCATGGAGGTAAGAAGATGGTGGGATGATATATTTAAATTACTAAAAGAGAAAAACTGCCAACCAAGAATTCTCCATCCAGTAAAATTTTCCTTCAAAAATGAGGGAGAAGTAAAAACATTTTAAGGCAAAAAATTACAGAGAGAATTTGTGACCAAGAGACCAGCTCTGCAAGAAAAACTAAAGGGAGCACTAGAGACAGATACAAAAAGACAGAAGAGAGTTGTGAAGAAGTGTGAAGAAATGAAGGCTATGAGTAAAGGTAAGAAGAATGAAAATTAGATATGACATATAAAATCCAAAAGGCAAAACGGTAGAAGAAAGTACTACCCATACAGAAATAGCAATAAATGTTAATGGATTAAACTCCTCAATGAAAAGACATAGACTGGCAGAATGGATTAAAAAACAGGACCCATCTATATGCTGTCTATAGGAAATGCATCTTAGACAAAGGATAAAAATATGTTGAAAGCAAAAGGTTGGGAAAAGATATTTCATGCAACTAACAATCAGAAAAGATCAGGAGTATCTGATCTTTTGTCCTAATTAATATTAATTTGTCCTAATATCCAACAAATTAGACTTCAAATGTAAAACAGTTAAAAGAGACAAAGAAGGATACTACATACTAATAAAAGGAACAATTCATCAAGAAGACATACCAATCATAAATATTTATGTACCAAGCCAGAATGCTCCAAAATACATGTGGCACACACTGAAAAGAGACATAGAAACATCTACCATAACAGTTGGAGACTTCAATTCCACACTCTCATCAATGGACAGGACATCTAGACAAAGGATCAATAAAGAAAGAGAGAATTTGAATACTACAATAAATGAGCTAAACAGGCATTTATACAACATGACACCTCACAACAGCAGGATACACCGTTTTCTCAAGTGCTCATGGATCATTCTCAAGGATAGACCATATGCTGGGTCACAAAGCAAGTCTCAATAAATTTATAAAGATTGAAATCATACAAAACACTTTCTCAGAACATAAAGGCATGAAGTTGGAAATCAATACTTGGCAGAGTGTCAGAAAATTCACAAATATGTGGAGGCTCAACAACACACTCTTAAACAGCCAGTGGGTCAAGGAGGAAATTACAAGAGAAATCAGCAAATATCTCAAGGCAAATGAAAATGAAAACACAGCATATCAAAACTTATAGGAAACAGCAAAAGCTATGCTAAGAGGGAAATTTATTGCCCTAAATGCCTATATCAAAAAAGAAGAAAGGGCAAAAATTGAGGAATTAACTGTCCACTTGGAAGAACTAGAGAAAGAACAGCAAACTAACCCCAAATCAAGCAAAAGGAAAGAAATAATGAAGATTAGAGCAGAAATAAATGAAATTGAGAACATGAAAACAATTGAGAAAATCAACAAAACCAAACCATAAGTTAGTTTTATGAGAAAGTCAATAAGATTGATGGACACTTAGCAAGATTGACAAAAGGAAGAGAGAGGATGCAAATAAATAAGGTCAGAAATGCAAGAGGAGGCATAACCACTGACTCTGGAGAAATAAAGGAAGTAAAGACAGAATATTATGAACAACTTTATGCTAATAAATACAACAATGTAGATGAAATGGACAACTCTCTAGAAAGGCATGAACGTCAACTTTGACTTGAGAAGAAATAGACAACCTCAGCAAACCAATCACTAATAAAGAAATTGAATTATTCTTTAAGAAGCTCCCCCCAAAAAAGTTCAGGGACAGATGGTTTTACATGCGAATTCTACTAAACATTCGAGGAAAAATTAGCACCAATCCTGCTCAAACTCTTCAAAAAATTGAATAGGAGGGAAATCTACCTAACTCATTCTACAAAGTCAACATCACCTTCATACCAAAACCAGACAAAGATATTACAAAATAGAAGACTACAGACTAATCTCTCTAATGAATATAGATGCAAAAATCCTCAACAAAATTATTGCAAATCGAATCCAGCAGCACATTGAAAGAATTAAACACCATGACCAAGTAGGATTTATCCCAGGTATGTAAAGATGGTTCAACATAAGAAAATCAATTAATGTAATACATCATATCAACAAATCAAACAGAAAAACCACATGATCATCTCAATTGATGCAGAAAAGGCATTTGACAAAATTCAACATCCTTTCCTGTTGAAAACACTTCAAAGGATAGAAATAGAAGGGATCATCCTCAAAATGATACAGGTAATATATGAAAAACCCACAGCTAACATCATCCTCAAAGGGGAAAAATTGAAAACTTTCCCCCTAAGATTAGGAACAAGACAAAGATGTCCACTATCACCACTGTATTCAACATTGTGTTGGAAGTTCTAGCCAGAGCAAATAGACAAGAAAAAGAAATACAAGGCATCAAAATTGGAATGGAAGAAGTAAAAGTCTCACTGTTTGCAAATAATATGATACTATATATCAAAAACCCTGAAAAATCCACAGCAAAACTACTAGAACTAATAAATGAGTACAGCAAAGTGGCAGATTACAAGATCAACACTCAAAAATCTGTAGCATTTCTATACACTAGTAATGAACAATCTGAGGGGGAAATCAAGAAAAGAATTTCATTTATAATTGCAACCAAAAGAATAAAATATTTAGGAATAAATTTAACTAAAGAGACAAAAGACCTATACAAAGAAAACTATGAGAAATTGTTGAAAGAAATCACAGAAGACCTAAATAGATGGAAGGTCATATTATGTTCATGGATTGGAAGACTTGATATAGTTAAGATGTAAATTCTACCTAAATTGATTTACAGATTCAATGCAATACCAATTAGAAATCCAAAAACTTACTTTTCAGAAATAGAAAAACAAAAACCAAATTTATCTGGAAGGACAGGGTGCCCCAAATAGCTAAAAGTATTCAAATAAAGAAAAATGGAGTTGGAAGTCTCATGCTACCTGACTTTAAGGTGTATTATGAAGCTACAATGATCAAAACAGCATGGTACTGGCATAAAGATAGATATATTGACCAATGGAATAGAAAAGAGTGTTCAGATATAGACCCTCTCATTTATGGACAGTTGATCTTTGATAAGGCAGTCAAACCAACTTATCTGAGACAGAACAGTCTTTCAATAAATGGTGCCTAGAGAACTGGATATCCATATGCAAAAGAATGAAAGAGGACACATATCTCACACCCTATACAAAAGTTAACTCAAAATGGATCCAAGACTTAAACATTAGAACTAAGACCATAAAACTGTTAGAAGAAAATGTAAGGAAATATCTTATAAATGTTATACTTGCAGATGGTTTCCTAGACCCTACACCCAAAGCAAGAGCATTGAAGAAAGAAAGAAAGAAATGTGAACTCATCAAAATAAAAAAATTTTGTGCATCAAAGAACTTCAGCAAGAAAGTAAAAAGACAGCCTACACAATGGGAGACAATATTTGGAAATGACATATCAGATAAAGGTCCAGTATCCAGAATATATAAAAATATTGTTCAACTCAACAACAAAAAGACAGACAACCCAATTACAAAATGACTAAAAGACTTGAACAGACACTTCTCAGAAGAGGAAATACAAATGGCTAAAAGGTACATGAAGAGATGCTCAGCTTCCCTAGCGATTAGAGAAATGCAAATCAAAACCACAATGAGATCATCTCACACCCACCCGAATGGCCATTATCAAGAGAACAGAAAACGACAAGTGCTGGAGAGGATGTGGAGAAAGAGGCACACTTATTCACTGTTGGTTGGAATATCAAGTGGAACAACTGCAGTTTGGTGGTTCCTCAAAAGCTAAATATAGAATTGCCATATGACCCGGCAATACCATTGCTAGGTATCTACTCAGAGGACATGAAGTCAAGGGCCCAAACAGACATTTGCACACCAATGTTTATAGTAGCATTATTTACAAATGCAAAGAGATAGAAACACCCAAAATGTCCATCAACAGATGAGTGGCTACACAAACTATGGTATATGCATACGATGGAATATTATGCAGCTGTAAGACAGGATAAAGTTATGAAGTATGTAACAATATGCATGGACATTAAGGACATGAAGCTGAGTGAGATCAGCCAGAAACGAAAGGACAAATACTGTATGGTCTCACAGATATGAACTGACATTAGTGAATAAACTTGGAGAATTTCATTGGTAATAGACACCATCAGGAGATAGAAATAGGGTAAGACATTGGGTAAATGGAGTTGAAGGGATACAGTTTGTGTAACAGGACTGAACGTAAAAACTCGGAAATGGACAACACAATACTACCTAACTGTATTACAATTATGTTAGAACACTGAATGAAGCTGAATGTGAGAATGATAGAGCGAGGAGGGCTGGGGGCACAAATGAAATCAGAAAGAAAGATAGACGATAAAGACTGAGATGGTATAATCTAGGAATGCTTAGAGTGTATAATGATAGTGACTAAATGTACAAATTTTAAAAATGTTTTTGCATGAGGAAGAACAAAGGGATGTCATTACTGCAGAGTGCTGAAAATAGATGGTAATTAATATTTAAAATTTTCAGCTTATGTGTGAGATTAAAGCAAAAATGTTTATTTAGTACAAAATTTATATTTTGACCAGTGCATTTCCTAATATAACTTATGTAGACAGCTTAATTGAAAACCATGAGTACATGGAACCTTGAATAGGACATGAGATTTTGTTGGTTTGTCCAAAATTATGCCCCAATAAATCCCAGAGTGATTTGAACAGTGAATAAAAAAGTACTTGCAAAATCTCTTTCAGGGAATGGTGAGAATGGGGGGAAATCCAGCTTCCCCAAGTTGAATTCTTGATATTCTCACAAGCAGTGTGGACAACCAAAGCTATAGGCTGAGCCCCAAGTCTTGGGGGTTGTTCTTATGAAACTTAATCCCACAAAGGATGGTCAATTGTACTTAAAATTAGGCCTTAGGGTCACCCTCAAGAAAACCTCTTTTGCTGCGCAGATGTGGCCCCTCTCTCCAGCCAACACAACAAGCAAGCTTACCAACCTCCACCGGTCTGCATGTGACATGACTCCCAGGGGTGTGGACCTCCCTGGCAACGTGGGACAGAGATCCTAGAATGAACTGAGACTCAGCATCAAGGTATTGAGAAACATTCTCAACCAAAAGGGGGAAGAGTGAAATGAGACAAAGTGTCAATGGCTGAGAGATTCCAAACAGTCAAGAGGTTATCCTGGACGCTATTCTTAGGCATTAAGTAGAAATCACCTTGTTATTCAAGATGTAATGGAGAGGGTGGAGGGAAATGCCTGAAAATCTAGAGCTGGTTCCAGTAGCCATGTTTCTTGAAGGTGATTGTATAATGATATAGCTTTCACAACGTGACTGTGTCACTGTGAAAACCTTGTGTCTGATGCTCCTTTTATCTACCTTGTCAACAGATGAATAAAACATATGGAATAAAAATAAATAATAGAGAACAAAGTTAAAAATAAATTTAGTTTGAAATGCTAGTGTTTGATGAAAGGAAGGGGTTAGGGGTATGGTATGTATAAATTGTTTTTCTGTTGTCATTTTATTTATTTTCTGAATAGATGCAAATGTTCCAAGAAATAATCATGATGATGAATATGCCCCTATATGATGATATAGTGAATTTCTGATTATATATGTAGAATGGAATGATCAAATAGGAATGTTTCCATTTGTTTGGTGTTTTTGGTATTAAAAAATAAAATTAAAAAAAGAGTGGTTGATAAGCTGGATTAGGTGATGACATGTCTCCACCCATTTGAGTGGATCTAGGTAAGTTTCTGGATTCCCATAAAAGAGGAAACATTTTGGAGAATGAAGGTGATACAGAGAGAGCAGAGAATACCACAGCACCATGAAGCAGAGAGTCCATCTGCCAACACTTTGGAGATGAAGAAGGAAAACTTTTCCCAGGAAGCTTAATGAAACAGGAAGCCAGGACAGAAAGCTAGCAGATGATGTTGTGCTCACCATATCCCTTCCCAGCCAAGGGAGAAACCATGACTGTGTTCACCATGTGCCTTCTTGGGTATGAGAGAGAAACCCTGAACTTCATTGGCCTTCCTGAACCAAAGTACCTTTCCCTAGACGACTTTGACTGAATATTTCTATACACTTTAATAGGGACATTTTCTCAGCCTTGGAACTGTAAAGTAGCAACTCATTAAATTCCTCTTTTTAAAAGCCAAAACAAAAATAAGATTGAATGTTACCTAAGGTCTTACACCCTATCCTGAAGAGATACAGTGCAATTCTGACTGTATGCAGGACATTTGAGTAATGTCAGCTGAAACACACATCTGCTATTGTGTTCTATTTGGAAACCAGGCACGTTTAAAGGTGATGTGCATAGCTGCTATGTTGAAAAGTGGTGGACTGAGATGGGTGAGTTCTGCTCTCAAGTTGGCCAAGTTATTATGCTCATCCATTTGTCTTGTCAGGCAAGCACTGGCCTGACTGCTGCTGCAAGTATATTTCATGGCTGGTTGATAAAACTGAAGGCTGGTGTATTAAATCATCAATCAATTGATTGAATCAACCAAGGCATGTTTCCCACAATGATATTATCCAATGAGTTGAAGGCTTTTAAAGAAGAGAGACTCTATCACTGCTTCTATAGCTATTGTTCCTCTCCTTTTGAGTTCATTCAAGTCTTTCTTCAGAGCTTCCAGCTTCACAGCCTGCCTACAGATCTTGAACTTTTCCACTCCCACACTTGTATGACACCTTTATAAATCTCACATTTACAGATATCTTCTATTGATTCATGTCTTTAGTGAACTCTGACTAATACCCAGGCATTTCAATGTGCAGGCTGAAATGTTGCAAGATAAACAACTTGAATAGAGGTGTGCACAAATGGATACATGCCCACATGAATACAACTGAACAAATGTGTGCTCACAAGCATCCTCACACTTGTGCAAAAGTGTCCACACATATACACATGCACAAACACACATGCTGTAAGCACCTTTATTCCCTTTTCTCTAATACTTCTCTGCACTAAGCCATGGGAAAAATTTCCTTCTGCTACTTACAGGTTGATCAGCATCCTACTCACTGAGCTCATTGCTAGACATGAAATAGTCCTGGCCTGCATGATGTTGGTTGTCACTGTCCTTCTTTTGGTCTCAATTTCTTAAGGGAGATTTCTGTAAAACTTCATAAGTGTTCCCTTAGCTACTCCTGTGCCAGGTGCTAGTCTGGATTTGTGGGTCATAGGTGAGTTATGCATAGATAGAAAGTCAGACGACTCTAAGACATGAACCACAACTGGGCAGGAGGGATGGTGACATGCAGAGGATCCTGGATCCAAGATTAAACTTTGCCTTGGCAAGTTACCAAACTACTCATGGTTTCAATATCCTCATGTTAGAAGGAGATGATTTGACCTACTCTTCAAGGTTCTTGAAGGGTTGGATTAGGATAATATAAAATAGCAGAGAGTGCAGGACATAGTGACACATGTTAGAATGACATCAATCTATTCAAACTGTTTGGAGTGGTAATGTTAAGACCAAAGGAAGCAGAGGTCTGTGGGAACACAGAGACATACAATTCCCCACAACATAGGGGTGTTGATGAAAGGAGCAAGGAATACAGACAACCTGCACTCTGGACTCAGAGCTCTGTGTCTCTGTCTCCTTAGATTGGCCCCCTTAACTGTTTTTTTCCCAAAACATTATAACAATGAAAATTATATATTTACCTTTTACAAACTGACCTTTTCTGTTTTGCTTTAGACTGATTTCATGATGTGTTCCCATAAGAATGGTGTTTTATTGCTTTTGGACATATTCAGTCATCTCTTTGGTTAGAAGCCACAGTGGTCAAAACAGTATGGTACAGGCACAAAGAAAGATGTATTGACCAATGGAATTGAATGAAGAGTTCAAAGACAGGGCACTAAATCTACAGTAAAATTGATCTTCAACATACAACCCCCACATCCACTGAACAGGGACAGTATTGCCTTTTAAATAAATGAGGCTGGATATCAACATCACAAAGAATAAAAGAGAATCCTTACCTTGCACCTTATTCAAAAAGTAAATCAAAGAGTATCCAAAACCTAAATATAAAAGCAATTACCACAAAAATCCTAGAAAAAATATGGGAAAACATCTTCAAAACCTAGTAATAGGAGGTAGCTTCTTAAACTTTACAATCAAAGCACAAGCAATTAAAGCAAATAGATTAATGAAAACACCTCAAAATCACAATCTTCTCTGCTTAAAAGTACTTTGCAATAAAGGTGTTTGAGCAGCCAAGTGAATGGGTGAAAATATTTGGAAACCACATATTGGATAAATGTTTAATATGAATACACAAAGAAATCATGATTCAACAACAAAAGAACAAACAGTGCAACAATAAAATGGCTAAGCTATGAATAGACATTTTTCTGAAGAGCTTATACAAATGTCTAAAAAGCACATAATAAAGAAATGCTTGTCTTCATTAGCCTTATAAGAAAAATGTAAATCAAGACTGCAACGAGGCATTGCCTCACGTCTATAAGAATGACTGCTATTAAACAAAGAGGAAACTACAAATGTTGGAGAGGATGTGGGGAAATCAGAACAGGTTTACCCTGCTGGTGGGAATTTATAATGGCACAGTCACTGTGGAGGACAGATTTGTGGCTTCTTAGAAAAATAAATATTAAGTTGCACTATTACCCATATTTAAATATATCATACCACTGCTTTCTTAAATACATGGTTTCTGGTGAGAAATCCACATATAGTCTTCTCAGATTTCCTTTGTATTTGATTTGTTTTGTCTTTGACATTTTACAATCAGATTAAAGGAGTCTTTGAATAGATCTATTTGGATCTGTATGGGGTACATTGTTTTCTTGGATCTTTCATTTAATGTCTTTCATAAGAAATGGGCAATTTTCAGTGACAATATCCTCCATTTTTCTTACTGACACATTTCCCTCCTCTTCTCCTTCTGGGATACCCATAAAATGTACATTCATGTGCTTCATGTGCTTCATGTTGTCGTTCAATTCTCTGAGACCCTGCTCATATTTTCCACTCTTTTCCCTATTTGTTCTTTTCTGTAGGATTTCAGATGTTCCATCCCCTAGTTTACTAATCCCTTCTTCTTCCTCATCAAATTGCTCTTGTAAGTCATCATTGTGTTTTTCATCTCTTCTATTGTGCCTTTCATTCCCATAAGTTATCTTCTTTGGCATTCAGTTCAACTTTTTCTAGACCTCTGCTTAACTGTTCAGAATTTTTCAGCTCTTGTTTTTCTGTTTCTTTCCTGCCTATGTGGAAACTTTTTGAGGAGGATCTTCAATGATATGATTGACCTCAATCAGATTTTCCCAAGCGAGGTAGTCCAAGGTCCCAGATGGTGAAAGTAATCAGTATCAAGTTACCCTTAGAATGAGACCAGGCCTGTTGTGTGACTTTCATTTTGAACCTGTAGACATTGTGCTTTTCCTATTCTGACCAGCAAGTGACACTTAATCTACGTACCCCCACCCACATAAAGTAAACTGGAGCGTTTTATTCTCAGCCTGCCAGGGGCATAGTTGAGTTAGAGCCTGAGGTAGGATCAAGCTTAAGCTGCTTCTGCTTCTCGGTCCCTGGGGTCTGAATTCTCTGAAAAAGGGCAGCCACGTGAGCTAGGCCCCACTCCCATCTTGGGCAAGATATAGCTTCTAAGGAATTATCTACTTCACTTGTATTGTAACTTATTTTCTCAGTATATTAACTCTGCCTTTGCCTGGGTTAGAGCTGGCAATTGAAAATGCCTGAAGCTTTCACCAATGGGCTATGTAGAATACTTTTTAAAAAGAAAAAAATGGAGAAGAAAGAAAAAATATAGATAGGGAAAAAATAAAATAATTTTTCAAAGCCAGTACCCAGCCCCCAGTGTTCACCAGTCAAGAACTGAATTTGGTACCTGACCTGGGACACAGTCCTTTTTCAGTGCTCTGAGTTTGGGCAACACCAAAAGCCTACCTTACCCCCCTTAATCAGCTTCATCTCCTGTTTTACTCTCCAGCTTTTTCTGGGTTTATTTGTGCTTGGAACTTGTATACAGCAGTCCAGATTTGTTCATTGAAACCAGAATTAGAGCTCATTTAAACTACAGCCTCTTGCTCCTAGTAGGGAATTGCTTCTTGTTCCCTTGGTAGAGTGTCTCCAGCTGCTTGCAGTGCTAGTGGGGGGCACCAGCCATTGCACTTTGAGAACTTTACTTGCAGTTCGTTGCTGTGATCTGGGCACTTCCATTTATTCCATTCTATTGTATAATGTGTCTGGTTGTGGATGCCCCCCAAGCAGTTGCTCTAGATATTTAGATATTTGCTCTAGATATTTACTAGCTGATGTAGAGGACAGGTTAAATTCCATACCTTCCTACACTGCCATCTTGCCCCACTTCCCTCCTGAAATCTTCCGTACAGTAGCTTTTATTTCTATAGTGTCTGATGTTTTCTTTGTTCACATCTAATGTCTTCTTAATATCTTTCCTTCTTTGCTTGCATTTTCCTACATTTCTTGGAATTAATCCAAGAGATTTGCTTGATTATCTTTGATTAGTTATCTCCTCAGATTTTTTGTCTGTTCCTTTGACTTGGCTATTTCTTCATGAGTTCAAGTATGCTTTGTGATTTTTTTGGTTGATATCTGATCATTTGATTATCTTGATGGGTCTACTCTGAAAGTCTCTTTCTCTCTCTTGTCTAGGACTAATTTTTACCTGGGTTTGTATTAGGGCATTGTTTTGAAAATTGGGTTCTCCATATTTCTCAGCCAAACAGAGTTGGGTATCTGTGTAGGAGATGTAGACCAGCTCACAGGGCCGGGGTTAGGATATGGACGGCTCTGAAAAGCCCTGCTATTTCTGGCCTAAACCACAGATGGCACTCATTCATCTTCAGATGCTGTTTGAGTCCTAGGATGGGATGAAAATTGCAAGGCTCCTGTGCAGTTACTTCATGGTCAATAACTGCCTCTGTGTGGGGTGATACCCCTCCGTTATACCGAGGCAGAGGATTCCCATAGCCACCCCAACTTGCAGCCATCTTTCATACAAGGATGAGGCTGCCTGCTGCTATTTTCCACACAAGTGGGGGATGGGCACCAGGAATTAGTTTCTGTTAAAGTTTTTGTCGACTCTTCATTCCTTGCTGACCTTGGCCTTAAGGTGTCCTACCCTGTATCAGGAGTCCCCAAAAGGTTGATTTAGACAGTTTCTCTCCATCCCCTTGCTGCTTTTGGGAAAGGCTGCCATTATCTCCTTGATCATCCAATATAGAAACTCCTCCTTGATGCCATTTTATAAATGCTCTGTCAATGACCTAAGTCCTACTGTGTGTCCCTATGGGCTTGGGTTTCTGTGTCTGGATATAGGTAGGGATGTATCCCAATGCTGTAATAGATTTTATAGTCGGTGACCCCAGGGAGAGGGAGGAGAGATCCCAGCTATTGCCTCTGTGCTCTACTGGAGGTGTGTGAGGCAGAGTGAGGGGATGGGAAAGGACAAACTGGCCCATGATGGAAGTTTCCTACCTGATATTTCTCTTTCTTTGCTTCATCATTTGTGGGATTCTTCTCGAGTCTTCACCTTCCTCCAGAGTTATGAACAAGTGAGAACTGTTCTTTTATCACTAAATCTCTGGGGAGGTTATTTTCGTAAGTGTCTTAAGTTGTCTTACTGATTATGATAGATTTCTAACTCATTTTTGCATAGAATGTGAGATATGGATTGAGGTTCAACTTTTTGCACTTGGAAATCCAAGTGGATAGTCTATCACCATCTTTTACAATACAGTATCATATATCCTTTTTGCACCCTTGTCAAAATTAATTGGTAAGGCATGTATGACTATAGTTCAGGGCTCTCTATTGTTCCATTGATATATTTGTTTATCTTTGCATAATACCTTACTTTTAGTAAGTCTTGAAATCAGGCGGTGTTAATCCTCAAATTCTGGTATTCTCTTGCAAAGAGGTTTTGGCTATTCTAGTTTTTCTGCATACCAGTATGACTTTTAGAATAAGCCTGTCATTTTCTTAAAAAAATGCAGGGATTTTATTTAAGACTTCATGGCATTTGTAGATTAATTTGAGCGTCATTGCCATTTTGACAGTAGTGAGCATTCTCACTCATAAACATTGCATGTCATTTATTTTGAATTCCTTTCATTTTGCTCAGCAACATTTGTCACATTTTTTTCAGATTTATAACTATTTCATTTTTAATTTTAGTATTTTATTTTTTATTACTAGTAAATCAAACTTGCTAAATTCAATTATGAGCCCTAGAATCTTTTTGCAGATTCCATAGACTATTCTATTTAGATAATCATGTTACCTTTGAAAAGTATAGTTTTACATCTTCCTTTCTAATCTGTAGGTCTTTTATTTCCTTTTCTTTCCTAATCACATAGGCTAGAACCTCTAACACAATATTGAATGGAAATTATAAGATCAAAAGTAATTGTCTTGTTCCTGATATTAAAAGGAAAGCTTGATTTTTAAAAACATTTATATAAGCAATTTGATTAACTTGTGTCTTGATAAAATTTTCTCCTTAATTCTTGTCCTTGGGGTTTGCTGCTTTTCTTTTTGTCTTTATACATTTTATTGAGTTTGGAAAAATTTTGGCCATAATTTCTTTAAGTATTTTTTCCTCCAGTCTTCAGTTACATATATCATAGGCCCCTTGAGGGCTGTTTTCCACCTTACTGATGATATGTTCATTTTTTTTTTTTTTTTTTAAAGGAAAGACAGAGAGAAGGAAGGAAGGATAGAAGGAAGGAAGGAAGGAAGAAAGGGAAACATTTTTAAACATTTTCTTGTTTTATTGTATTCTGTTTCTCCGTTTTTGTTACATGGGCTGGGGCCGGGAATCGAACCGAGGTCCTCCGGCATAGCAGGCAAGCACTTTGCCCGCTGAGCCACCGCGGCCCGCCCGATATGTTCATTTTTAAGAATTCATTTTTCTCTGTGTGCTTCAGTTTGGGTAGTCTCTATCCCTACATCTTCAAGCTCAGTAATCTTTTCTTCTCAATGTCCAATTTGCTGTACATGTTATGCAGGGCACATTTCCTATCACACATTGTAATTTTCATCTCCAGAAGTTTGATTAGACTCCTTTTTATGTCCCCATAACTCTATTTAACTTCTTAAACATATGGATTACAGTTATAAAAGAGGTTTTAGTGCTCTTGCCTGCTAATTCTAACTTGTGAGTCATTTCTACTTGATTGAGTGATTATTCTTCTCATTAATGGTCATATTTTCCTGCTTCATTGTGTTCCTGAAGTAAATATGTTAGGTGTTTGATCTTTTCACATTCCTACAAATATTGTTGAGCTTTTAGGACTTACTAAGATCTCTTTACCCTCATGCATAAATTGAGGCACTCAATACCTTACTTAGTTTCAGCTGCTGTTTCAGCTTAAATTTCCAGTGACTACCTGTTGACAATGGGGTGTTCTCCTGATCTTGGGTCTTCAGACGCCCTATCATCTTCCCTCTACTTCCTATTAATAAGATACTGATATCAAATGGATCTTGTCACCTAGGTAAATTTGAGGAAGTTTTCTGTGTGTACTTGGAATTGTCATTCTATTTATTCTACCTGCTTCTTTGGGAGGGTTCAGGGAATTTCACACAATTTCTGACCAACCATTGCTGCTCTCTCCCTTACCTACTTGGGTGAGGAATGTCCTTCCTCTCTGTCCTCTCCACCTTCAAATACCTGTTTATATTTCATGTATTTGTTAAATGTCATCACCTCCAGGATGATTTCTGTGATACCTGCCCACAGGAAAGGATAGTGGCTCCCATTTCTATGCTCTCACAGCAAGTAGAATACATCTCTGTACAGCACATATTGCACCACTTAGAGTCCTCTTTCTCTTCTAGACTGTAAGCCTCTCACAGTGAGAACCGTGTTCATCCTTATGTGTCCTTGAATGATGAGATTTTATTAGATCTTAATCAACTATCTCACAGCTAGTTAATGGAATAATTAGTAGTAGTATTACTTTTAGTTTTTTGAAGTACTTCATAGTTTATAATAAACTTTTGTAAATACCACATTCACTCCTCCTTCATGTTGCTATGGTCCATTTGCTTAGTTAAAAGAACTTTTCTCTTTACAGTTTTTATTTGTTAGTTTATGTGGTTTTTCTCCATCCATTAAATTGGGAGCTAATCAAAGGAAGAAAGAAAAACCCATTCATCTTCATATTCCCAACAGTGAGCTCAGTTCCTGGCACAGGAGGGATACTCAGGCAAAATCTGACGCATGCACAAGTTAAAAAAAGAAATCTTCTGTTATCCCAACTTACACTAAACTGGCAGTATTCCACTCAAACCATTGGGAACTTAGGTGACTTAATGGAAGTTGGCTTGAAGTCCACATCTTGTCTGGGACTCCACAGGATCCAGGTGAGAAGAGTCTCAGTATATTTGTTGCTCTGTTTCACTCGCCCTTTGAGTTTATGATCAGAGGCTTCAAAGTCAGCCTGTCCTACTTCCCCTTCTTTGCCTCCACTCTCTGGAGTTCTGGCTTGTTTGTGTTAGTCTTGTTTCAGCTATTTTCTGACTTGGTAAGATAGACCTTGCCTTGACCTGAGAGATTCACTAAGAGGACACTTTATTTTATGTATATACATATATATATACACATACATAACTAGATTTATTGTAGGAGTTGACCCACACATTTATGGCGATTGACAAGTCCAAATTCTGTAGGGCAGAGCACAGTCTGTGAACTACGATGAAGGTTTGTGAACTATGATGAATTCCCAAGGAGAAACTGGCTGAAATGGAGATAAGAATTTTTCTTTCTGACTGCTGAAATCATCAGTGTTCCCTTTATGGCCTTCAACTGGATGAATAAGTCTTCTCTCATTGCTGAAGGCAATCTCCTTAGTTGATTGAAGATGTCATCAGCTACAGATGAAATAAATTGACTGATGATTTAATTGCACAAAATATCTTCCTGTTAACAGTCAGGCCCATGCTTCTTCAGCAAAATAAATGGACTAGGACAAGTTGAACCCTGAACTTCACCATCATAGACACCTATCCCCAGAATGGGAGACAGACCTAGTGTGGGAAGAGGATACATTTCCAAAGTCATATGGTGGGTCTTTTCTTGGGAATGCAATTGATGCTTCTGGAGGCCTGGCCTTCATTCTGTGTCCTTCATAGGAATCCTCTCATGGTTTGAATCTTCCTCAAAATTAGAGAATTAAGAAAATTCAATTCTGTAAACTGTTGAAAGTCCCACTGGAGGTAGCAGGAGCCCCACTGAGATGCTGTCATGCAACACTGTCCAGGTTTATCTCCAAGTACCCAGGAAAACATCTGATAACATTAGGGTGGCATTCAGGATCCTCACAGTCTGTTCCTGCCCACACACATACTACATCCTCCAGTTGTACAAGACTCATGCTTTCAACCTTCCTTCCACTTACTCAGGCAACATTCTATCATGACCCAGGGAATAGTGGAAACAAGACTGAGATGCATGAATCATGTGTCGTGCCTCTGCATCTCTATTACGATTCTCTGCATGTATCCCCTATCTCCCCTAGTCTAGTGATAAATATATGTCCACCTGTACTGGATCAACATTCCCACAGGCTGAGACCTTCTATACCTTTCATTTTCAGCTCTGTACCTTCAACACTTGTACTGAATTCTGGCACAGAGCTGATCTAGATAGTATTTGTTGAATGAACCATGATATTAATGTTACCCATGATATAACATTACCCATGATTTAACGTTAACCATGATATAACGAAGCCAGAAATTAATGTTCTGGAAAATTCTGGATTTCCAGGAAGGGAGGGCTCAGAGAATAGTGCCTCACATGAGGATTTAGCCAAATGCAGATACAGTCAGCCATTTCAGAAAAAGCCAGGATTGGACATGGAGTTATCCAAGAAGGATTGGAAACTCCTGT
Source organism: Tamandua tetradactyla (assembly GCF_023851605.1). Classification (NCBI taxonomy): domain Eukaryota; kingdom Metazoa; phylum Chordata; class Mammalia; order Pilosa; family Myrmecophagidae; genus Tamandua; species Tamandua tetradactyla. The sequence continues at coordinate 160,525 of NW_027518271.1, forward strand.
CTGAAGAGCAGGATCCTTGCTTGCTACATAGAAAGGCAATAAGAGTGCTGTAGGACCTGCATAAACAGAACCACTGCCTATCTCAACTGGGGGTCTAAGAAAAGGGAAATAATGAAAGTAAAATGTTTGAGATACAGAACCATGGAGGCTGGGGTCTGAAGTCAAAAAATGTCAGACCAGGAGAGTGGACACATACAAGCAAATGGAGAGGTTGGGTTTTCCCTGAAGGCAGAGAATGCTCCTTCCACCTTATTCTAGTGGAAATGATGTGGCACCACAGGCCTTGGAGAGTGTGGACCACACTCCTTGGGGATTGGGGAGAGTCGGGCTGCCACCACAAGGAGAGGTGTGCATGTGCCATGAAGATAGCAGAGAGCCTGGGTACTGCCGTGATGCTTGGAGAGGGTAGAGTTGAGAAAATGCTAGTCTCCGCAATTTCACCCAAAGCTGCATAAGAAGAGAGGCAGGCCACCACATAGGCCCTTGAAAGGATGGGACTACCACTTTCTAAAGCCCTGAAGATAAATGACTTTCAGACTTTGAAATCTAATAGTTTGTTCTGCAGGTTTTCAAAACTGCGCGGATCCAGTGACCCCAGTGTTCTTTCCAATTTCTCCCTATGAAAATGGGGGTATTTATCCTATGAGTGTCCCTCCTCTGCATGTTGGCTTCAAGTAACTTGTTCTGAGCTTTACTGGACCAGATCCAGAGGAGAATTTTGCCTTAGAAAAGACCATTCCTGTAACAGACTTTGATGAGACTTTGTACTGTTTTTAACCTTTTCTTGTTGAAGATTGATATTATCCAGAGAACTTTCTCTAATCACAGTAGAATAAAGTTGGAAATTAATAATCACCAAAGAACCAGAGCTTTCACAATTATATGGAGGTTAAACAATGCACACTTAAATAATTAGTGCATTAAGGAAGAACTTGCTAGAGAAATCAGTAAATATCTGGAGATGAATGATAATGAGAAAATGATATATTAAAACTTATGGTATGGGTAGGCCACAGTGGCTCAGCAGGTAGAGTTCTCACCCACCATGCTGGAGACCCAGGTTCAATTCCCAGTTCCTGCCCATGCAATAAATAAATAAATAAATAAATAAATGAGTAAATAAATAAAAAACTTATGAGATTAGGCAAAGGCAATGCTGAGATGGAAATTTATTGCCCTAAATGCATATATATATATATATATATATATACAAGAATAAGCAGAACTTGAGGATTTAGCTGTCTCCTGGAGAATTTAGAAAAAGAACCACAAACCCCAAAGCAAATAAAATAAGAGAAATAATAAAGACTAAAGCAGAAATAAGCAAACTGGGAAACTGTTTTAGTTTTCCAGCTGCTGGAATGCAATATACCAGAAACAGAATGGTTTTTAAAAGGGGGAATTTAATAATTTGCTCATTTGCAGTTCTAAGGCCAAGATAATGTCCCAGTTAAAGCAAGTCTATAGAAATGTCCAATCAACAATATCCAGAGAAAAATACCTTGGTTCAAGAAGATCAGTGAAGTTCAGGTTTTCTCTCTCAAGTGGAAGGGCACATGGTGAACACAGTCAGAGTTTCTCATCTGGAAAGGCACATGGTGAAAATGGAATCATCTGCTAGCTTCTCCTCCTGGTTTCCTGTTTCATGAAGCTCCCTGGGAGACATTTTCCTTCTTCATCTCCAAAGGTCAATTTTTCCCAAGCTGATCTACAAGTTCATTACAGTGCCAATAGAAATCCCAACAACCTACTTTGAAGACAGAAAAATTATCAAATTTATATGGAAGATAAAGAGATCTCAGACAGCTAGGGATATCATATCTAAAACAAGAGTGAACTGGGAAGTTTATCATTTTCTGACTTGAAAGCTGAATATAAAGGCACAGTGGTCAAGCAGCATGGCACTGCACAAAGACAGAAGGACTGACCAGTGGATAAAAATAAAGAGTGCAGAGATTGACCACTAAATTTATGGACATTTGATCTTAAATAAGATCTCCAAATCCAGTGAATAGGAACAGAATAGTCTTTTCAATAAATTGTAATGGGAGAACTGGATTTCAATAGCCACAAGAATGAAAGAGGACCCCTACCTCATACCTTATACTAAAGTTAATTCAACATGGATCAAAGACCCAAATGTCAGGTGCTTGATCTTATCATAAAGTGCATATATGAAAAACATAAAACTTTCTGAAACAAATATAAGGAAACATCTTCAAGATCTAGTAATAGGAGGTAGCTTCTTAAACTTTACACCTAAAGCACATGCTGTGAAAGAAAAATAGATAAATGGGAACTCCTTAAAATCAAGAGCTTCTATGCTTCAAAGAACTTTGTTAAAAAGATGAAGAAGCAGACAACTCAATGGGAAAAATATTTGGAAACCACATATCAGATAAAGCCTTGATATTCTGTGTACATGAAGAAAATACTGCTCAAAAACAAAAGAACAAACAACCCAATTATAAAATGGGCAGAGGAAATGAATAGACACTTTTCTGAAGAACAAATACAGAGGGGTAAAAGGCACATGAAGAGCTGCTCCTCTTCATTGACTATAAGAGAAATGCAAATTAAGGCAACATTGAGATCTCACCTCACACTTACAAGCACGGCTACCATTAAATGAACAGGAAAGTATAAATGTTGGAGAGAATGTGGAAAAATTGGATCACTTATTCACTGTTGGTGGGAATTTAAAATCTTTCAACTGCTGTGGAAATCAGCTTTTTGGTGGTTCCTCAGGAAATTAAATATTGAGTTGCCCTATGACCCAAAAATACCAATGCTCAGTATATACCCAGAAGAGTTGAGGGTACTGACACGAGCAGATATTTGCAAATGTTCATAGCAGCACTAGTCACAATTGCCAAGAGATGGAAACCATCCAGGTGCTCATCAACAGAGGAGTGAATTAAAAAATGTGGTGCATACATATAATGGAATATTATGCAGCATTTAGACAAAATGATGTCCCAAAACATATGACAATGTGGATGTACCTTAAGGACAACACTGACTGAAATAAGTCAGACACAAAAGGTCATATACTGTATGATTCCATTATTACGATTCTCATAAAACCGTCAGTGTGCTGGAGCAGCTAAGAGGAAAAATCTGAGTTGTGGGCATGGTAGCCCATGACAAACTCTGGGAATTGTTCTACAGATGCTTGTTGATACATGCTTTGAAAATTGCTGGGGTTTTTTCCTTTCTTTTCTTTGTGTGTGGGTGTGTTTGTGTGTGTGTGTGTATATATATATATATATATATGTTATATTTTACAATTAAAAAGTGGTTAAAACTGTAGGCAAGAGCTGGTCATGGTGGCTCAGAAGGCAAAGTTCTTGTCTGCCATGCCAGAGATCCAGGTTCATTTCCTGGTGCCTGCCCATGCAAAACAAACAAATAAATAAAAAACTGTAGGGAATTAAAATACTATTAGATAAAATAAATTCCTGAAATAAAAAATTTGAAAATATTTAGTGACATAGCTCACTGCTATAGCAAAGTTGATATTTGTAATGACTTTTTACTTGATATTTTGAAAATGCACATAGTTTTAACAGTTAATCAAAGTATTTAAGATACTGTTTAATATTTAGAATTTAAGTTATCTGATATCTGATATCTGTTGTTCTAGTTTACTAGCTGCTGGAATGCAGTGTGCCAGAAACAGAACAGCTTTTAAGAAGAGGAGTTTAATAAGCTGCAAGTTAACAGTTTTAGGCCATGAAAATATCCCAATTGAAACAAGTCTACAGAAATGCCCAATTTAAGGCATCCAGGGAAAGATACCTTGATTCAAGAAGGCCAATGAAGTTCAGGGTTTCTTTCTCAGGTGGAAAGGCACATAGCAAAATATTCAGGGTCTCTCTCTCAGCTGCAAAAGCACGTGGCAAACACAGCATCATCTGCTAGCTTTCTCTCCCAGCTTCCTCTTTCATGAAGCTCTCTGGGAGACTTTTCTTTCTTCATATTTAAAGGTCACTGGCTGGTGGACTATCTGCTTTGCATGGCTATATCGTTCTGCTCTCTCATAATTTCATGGCATTCTCTCTTGTCATTCCTTTTTAAAGGATTCCAGCAAATAATCAAGACACACCTGAATGGGTGGAGACATGTCTACCTAATCTATCTTAACAACCACTCTTGGTTGAGTCACATCTCCAGGGAAATGATCTAATTATAGATTCAAACATACAGTACTGAATAGGAATTAGAAGAAGCAGCTGCCTTTACAAAATGGGATTAGGATTAAAACATGGTTTTTCTATGATGCATACGTCATTTCAAACCAGCACATCTGTATTTATAGATTTTTCCTTCCTTGTTTTAATTTTAAATGGTTTATGAAACATATTGTACAAACAATATTGTACAAATATATTGTATTCTGATTACTTATATTTTTAAATATATTTGATATGCCTATGGATAATCTAACTAAGATACCCATTCTAGGTGGTTAAGATTCCCATATGATAATTGTAAAAATGTTTGTATCTTCATAATTTCCTGAAATCAGGAAAATATTTGGTAATATTTTTCATTACCATAGCAATACAGATATTTATAAGAACTTTCTACTTGATTTTTTGAGAACATTTACAGTTATGACAGCTGATCAAATAGTGACTACTTAGTATTTAATACTTAGAATCTAAGAAATTTTCTATCTGATTATGTAGATTTTTTCCTTGTTGCCTTAATTTTAAATTGGTTTATGAAACTTACAGTGCAAACACAGGCTTTACAGTAATTAAATGGATACTTAATTTAAATACACTTATGGTTCAGTTAACTAAGATACACATTTTGAGTAGATCTAAGTGTATTGTTTGTTTTTTAAAATAAAATATAACAAAAAATCTTTGGGAGAGATTAAAATTTTCTCAGAGAAACAAATCCTGGAAGAATTTGTCAATAAGAGACTGGTCCTACAAAAATACTAAAGGGACTAAAGGGATGAATACACATAGTTGCATATTCATCATCATGATCATTTCTTAGACCTTTTGCATCAATTCTGAAAAAGAAATAAAAAGACAACAGAAAAAAATTCATACATACCATACCCCTTACTGCTCCCTTTCATTGATCACTAGCATTTCAATCTAAATTTATTTTAACATTTGTTCCCCCATTATTTATTTTTGTTCCATATGTCTTACTCATCTGTTGATAAAACAGATAAAAGCAGCATCAAGCACAAGGTTTTCACAATCAATGGGAGCACAGCACTGAGGAATTGATAACCGTTGCATTAAGCTCAAACTGTATTTGCATTTCAAATCAGATGATTCTCAATACTGAGCAATTGGTCTCTCACAGGTATGGACACATACATATACACACTGATTATTTTACTTAATAATTTTTATAAAATCTCAAAAAACACATGGTCTAATATAATCTTGACATTTCCCAATAAACCGATCATTATAACGTGCAAATGATGAGGTATAATTTGCACTTCAGCGTTTATAACAAAAAACATTTTCTGCCTATTTCAAGCAAATATACAGACTCATCACAGGACAATGAATACCCATGTGTTGCCACTTTTATAACTATAATTATATTACTGCCCCAGATGACCTGTTTTCTCTCATGTATGACATCATTTCACAAACAGCTTGAAATTTTGAAAGATCTAATGAGCTTATGTGTAAAATACTTTGCATCTGAACATAATATACAGCTATATTTTTCAATAGAATGACAGCAAACTTTGCAGCTAAGTATAGCATTCTACAGAACTAAATAGGTATCATGGATAAGTTGGTACAGTGTATGCTGCCTCATTAAATTTTCCATAACTTCAGGTATTTTTAATAAAATACAAGTATGGATCAGTTTCTCACCTCACAGGAGTTTCTCCTGAAACTCCTATACTGAAGGATGATCTTAGCTCCTAATTCCAGGGATATGAGATCATTCAAACTCAGTTTTCCTTGGGATCTTCAAAACCAATGTTCATCCTCTCTTTAATATCTTCACCTCCTCTTCATGTTCAAGAATAAAAGAAGGTCCTCAAGCCATTCTGGTCTCTCCAACTCATCACAAAAATTCTCAGGGCTATGAAATTTACTCTACCTACTATACTCCTAAATGCAAGCTAACATTAAAGAAACAATTCTTTTCATTACTCCTATTTACAAAATTTTAATAAGTTGCTTAAAATAAGGGGAAAAGAGCAATGAGAGCAAATGAAAGGGAACATCTTAGGTGTCCATTTTGAAAGTTTTAAAAATATACAAATATACAATATTAAAACTTTAACTTATGACTTGAGGGAAATGTGATTCCTCTTTTCCTTCTATTAACTAATTCTCTCATTTGTTTCTCTCAACAATGCAAAACCTCCATCTTAGCAACTGCAACTCTGTACTGATGAACTCACTTGCTGAACACCAGCCTCCCTACCAACTATAAATATTTGCTATTACTCAATTCTATCAACTAGGCTCACTGTACATCTAAGCCATTTGCAGGCATTAACAGGATCAATGAGTACATTATTTCTCTAAAGAGGACATGGGCAGAATGAGAACAAACCTCTCTCAGTTCTCCAGTGAATACAGAGTCTTAATGGAGTCTGTAACAAACTTGTGCTGGAAAGATTACTTATTGAGGAATGATCACTCTGCCAGTTTGAGAGGATTGATGTATCCTTGAAAACCCATGTTTTAATCCTAATCAAGCTTGTGAGAGCAATGGTTTCTTCTAATCCTTATTCATTATCATAGCTTGGAAGCATTAGATTATCATTACAAACACATGACTCAATTTTAATTGTGGGTGTTAAACTTGATTAGAAGGATCAACCTGGGTCTTTATTAGTTTGCTGGAATCCTATATAAAAGGAGCCATTTCAGACAGAGTCCCTTTTGAGAACAAGAAGAGAGATACAGAACCATGACAGAAGGATGAGAGAACCACAGAGTCTACCAGGCAACAACCATTGGAGATGAAGAAGGAAAATGACTCCCAGGGAGCTTCATGAAGCAGAAGGCTTAGAAAGAGAGCCAGAAGATGACACCATGTCTGCCATATGCCTTTCCAGCTGAGAGAGAAATGCTGAATATCATCAGCTTTCTTGAACCAAGGTATCTTTACCTGGATGTCTTAGATTGGACATGAAATATGTCCATAGACATATTTTTTCTTTTTTTATTTATTAATTTAAAAAATAACAACAAACAAAACATTAAGATATCATTCCATTCTGCACATATAATCAGTAATTCTTAATATCATCACATAGTTGCATATTCATCATTTCTTAGAACATTTGCATCAGTTTAGAAAAAGAAATAAAAAGACAACAGAAAAAGAAATAAAATCATAACAGAGAAAAAATGACTATACATACCATATCCCTTACCCCTCGCTTTCATTTATTACTAGCATTTCAAACTAAATTTAATTTAACATTTGTTCTCCCTATTATTTATTTTTATTCCATATGTTCTACTCTTCTGTTGATATGGTAGATAAAAGGAGCACCAGACACAAGGTTTTTACAATAACAGAATCACATTGTGAAAGTTATATCAGCTTATATCAGCTATATAAGAGCCCCATCTTGGAGTTTGTTCATATGAAACCTAACCCCATAAAGGATAGGTCAAGTCTACATAGACATATTTTAACTGGACAACTTCACAGTCTTAAAACTGTAAACTAGCAACTTATTAAATTCTCCTTTTAAAAGTCATTCTTTTGATTCTGGTATTTTCCATTGTGTCAGCTAACAAAGTAGAACAGATTTTGGCATCAGAGAAGTGGGGTGCTGCAATTTACAAATACCAAACATGTTGGAGTAGCTTTTAAAATGGATAAGGAGAAAATTCTGGAAGAGATGTGAGTAGCTTGATAGAGAAGGCCTAGAATGCTTTGAAGAGCCTGGTAAAAATGGGGACTCTAAAGATACTTCTGATAAGGCCTTAAGCAGAAATGAGATATGTGTTATTGCAAATAGCAAAGAAAGTAATCCTTGTTTTAAAGTGGCAGATAATATGGCACAATTGACCTGTAGATTTGAATGGAAGGCAGATTTTAAAACACGTGAACTTGGTAATTTAGTAGAAGAGATTTCCAAATTAAATGTGGAAAGTGCGACCTAGTTTCTCTTCACAGCTTGTAGCAAAATGCAACAGGAAAGGGATAAGCTGAAAACTGAATGCTTGGGTACAGAGAAACCAGATGTTGATTTTCTGGAGAATTCTGAGCTTCTGGAAAGGGGTACACCAGAGAATAGTGCCCTACATGAAGATTTAACCAAATGTGGAAACTGCCAGCTATTTCAGAGAAAGCCAGGATTGGACATGAAGTTATCAAAGACAGATTTGTGGAAACTCCTTATGTCTGATGGACATGATCTGAGACTATTTTATAGAAAGCCGAAGAAGGTGCTGCAGGAGCTGCCTAAAAAAGAACCACTGACAGTACAACAGAGAGGGACACAGAAGGGACACATTGGAGGAAAAATAACTTCAAAGGTAGAATCATGAAGGCTGAAGTCTGAAGTCAAGATGCCTCATTCTAAGAGAGTGGACTCATCCAAGCATGTGGAGAGTGTGAGTTTGCCCCAAAGGGAGAGGATGGGCCTTCCACCTCATTGCAGTGGAAGAGTGATGATACCTCAGGCCTGGGAGAGGGTGCAGCACCCTCTTTGGGGATAGAGAAAAGTAGGGCTGCCACCACATGAAGGGGTTAAGTGTGTACCCTAAAGCTTGCAATGATGCTTGGTGTGGCCCTGATGCTTAGAGAGGGTGGAACTGAGTAAACGATGGTCTCTCCAGTGTCTCCTAAGGTTGAATTCAGATAGGCAAGCATAGGCCTGTAGAAAGGGTGGAACTGCTGCTTTCTAAAGTCTCAAAGATAAATGACTCTCAGATTTGATATCTAATGGAATTTGCCCTACAGGTTTTTGAGACTGCTTGGGTCCAGTGACACATGTGTTCCTTCCTCCCTATGGAAATGGGTACATATATCCTATGACTGTTTCTCCTTTTATGTTGGCAGCAGATAACTTGTTTGTGTTTCACACTTGTTTGAGTTTCACAGGTCCAGACCGGGAAAAAAATTTTGCTTTACAACTGTCCAGGCCTGTAGTTGACTTTTATGAGAATTTTACTGGTTTTAACCTTGTGTTGTATTTGTAGTGTTACTGAAATGGTTTAAGGTTCTCTGACATTGTAATGGAATGAATGTATTTTGTATATGGGAAAAACATGTCTTTTTTAGGATCTGGAGGGTGGAATGTGTCAGTTTGAAAGGATTTATGTGCCCTAGAAGAGCAAAAACCATGTTTTAATCCAAGTCAATGCTGTGAGAACAACAGTTTCTTCTAATCCTTATTCAGTACCATAGGTTGGAAATTTAAACAGCAAACTTGAACAATCACCATTCCAAAGGCCAGGATAAATACAACTTTAGCTCAGATCCTTGAATACCTTCTAAATGAGATTAGAATATTGTTCTAGTTTGTTAGTTGTCAGAATACAATATCCCAGAAATGGAACAGCTTTTAAAAAGGAGAATTTAATAAATTGCTAGTTTACAGTTCTAAGGCTGTGAAATTGTCTAAATTAAAACAAGTCAATAAAAATGTCCAATCTAAGGCATGCAGATAAAGACACCTTGGTTCAAGAAGGTGATGACATCCAGCATTTCTCTCTCAGTTGGTGGGGCACATGGCAAATGTGATGTCTGCTAGCTTTCTCTCCAAGACTCTTGCTTCATGAAGTTTCTTGGGAAGCATTTTTCTTCTTCATTTCCAAAGGTCATTGTCTGGTGGACTTTCTGCTTCATATGGCTATGTCCTTCTGAAACATTCCCCAAAATGCTTCTTCTTTTAAAAGATTCCACTAAACTAATCAAGATCTATACAGAATGGGTGGAAACACGTCTCCATCTAACCAAAAATAATACTTACAAATGATTGACCACATCTCCATGAAGATAACCTAATCAAGTTTCTGACCTAAAGTGCTAAATAGGGATTAGAAGAAACCACTGCTCCTACAAGATTGATTAGGATTCAAGCACGGGTTTTCTTGGGCACATAAATCCTTTCAAACTAACACAAATATCTGTGCCCATCTACAGAAAATACATGGTTAATTTCAGTAAAAAGAAGTATTCCTTACTCACCAGTGATTGCATAGTCAACAGCTCAGCTGAGAATTGTCTTCCTCTGAGTTTACACTCACAACAAGATAGCACTAAGTAAGCAAAACTGAGAATGTAGAAAAAAGCTATTAGATTCTGGACTTATCATGACTTCCAGACACAACTCTCATGACTCCTAATCCTCTCCTCCACCTGGGAATAACCCCAATCCAATAAATAGGAACATGAAATATGCTCTAAGAGAATAACTTCTTTATATAGATAAGACGAAATCATTGAGTTCTATATCTTCATCAGCCCATGGCTTTCAGAGATTTTCCATTCCCTTCCTGACTCAAAACATTTGTCTCCACATCCAGAGAAATCACTGTGGATTTTCTCAGCTATAAATACGTCTGGCCCCTGAAATATCCACCCCCATCTTCTCAATTCTCACCCCTGTCCTATTTTGCTTTGTATCTGTCCTTCTGAGGATATTTGCCAGAAATTTTCGTGGTTCTTTCACATTAAATATCTAATACTATTATTGAGATAACCAAGAAACCTTTCATTTTATTATCAAAGACTTGTTCCACTTTGAGGGATCAATGGATGGCTGTTGTATTACAAATATATTCCTGAAAATCTCTTGCATCAAAGAGTCACATATGCACATGTGTCATAACATCTCACAATCTTGATAGGTTCAGGAAGCTCAAATTAAATGGAATTAAGGATCTGGAATAAAACCCATACCTCAATTTGAAATTAGTAAAATGGCAGTTGACATCTTATATTATATTAATAGTTTTCAGTTGTAACATCTTTCGTTTCATAATTTATAGATGTGGAAGATCTTCTGCTTTAAATTTTTATTAACATTGTTAATAAATATATAATTATTTCATGGACAAATGATGATATTTTCTGAAAACAGTCAGATTAACTTATGCATTTGTTCCTGAATTCATGTAAACAACATTGTTTTAAATGTGTTTGGAGAATTACATTTATTTAATCTTTAAATTGACCATATTGATTAAGGTAGATTTACCTATTTAACAAATTAAATGAAAAGAGATTCAGAAACCTTAGAAAACAAGAAACTTTTCTAAGGTTTGTAATCTTAGAAAAGTACATGGCTAGAAAAAGACACAGCCAGAGTTTAAACTTTTTCTGCTTGTTTCCCAGTTCAAATTTCTTAAGGCTTACACCATTACCTGAATGCCATCTCTCATTTCAATAATCAGATGATGCACCTTACTGTGAAAATCTCCTTTTCATGTGGTTTGTTCTCACAATTATGCCTCATGCCCAGGTTCCCCTCCAATGTGAGAATTTTCATGAAATTGAATCCACAACCCAAACATAAACTTCTGGCTCACCTGAGGTTTACTGTCCAACATAACCTACACTTACTCACATCAATATATATTTACTGAGAACAATATTTCTCATGTCCTGCCTTGTCCCTGCTCCACACAGAGATGACTAAGATGTTGAGCCAGGTTTAAACACTGAGTTCTTTCCTCCAGGTCACTCATAAAATTTGTCATTATTCATGTATTAGTTCATTTCTCTGTGCTTCCTACTAGTCTAAATTCATGAATTTATTCCTTGAATGATTTTAGGCAAGTTTCCCTGAGAAAAGTACTAATGAATTTTGAATCTAGAGAAAGTGTTTGTCCACTATAACCCAACCTGACCTCAAATAGCCTGGACCTAAGTGCTTGCAGTCAAATTCAATAATTAGAAAGTAAATAAGGACTTTCTTTTTTGTTTAAAATTCTCTTCCTTATAAAACAGAGCCCAAACAGGCCAAAGATGCAAACAAATCAATACTTATGGATGATACTTTCATCAAATTCTACACTTAGGGGTTCTTTATCAGTCTAGAAAAGGTAACATTTTCATGGAGGACCCTCCTTTAACGCAGTTGAAAGTGTGGTCAGTCTATAATCCAAACAAACTCTCATTAATTCAGATGAAAGATACATACAATCAACACATGCCTTCTTTAATATCATCATTACCATCAAATTACATAAATTATGCAGATGTCCTTTAATTCCTCCTAAAATACAAAAACAAACCTATATATCTTTTCCCAGAGAACTCTTTCTTTACTGATTTTTATATGTTGTGTAAGTACTCTGGAGAATCTACAGGTAGAAGGGCTCTACTACTCTTAATCTATAAAAGGACTTGTAATCATCACCACTTCTAAGGATGTGAACATTAGTGTAGTCTACATAAGATAAATATTTTTGCTAAAAAATATATACTCAAATAAAAATATATTCATTTGCTTTTTTTTCAATGGACAGGCAAATGTCATATATATGGAATCATACAGAATGAGACATTTTGAATGTGACTTATCTTTCTCTTAGCATTATGGATTTGAGATCCATCCTTGCTGTGTGTATAATGTTGCTGAGTGGTGTTTCTTTGTATGAATGTACCACAGTTTAACCATTCACCAGTTGAAGGATTCTTAGAGTATTTCCCAATTTGGAGCAATTATGCATAAGGCTGCTATAAACATTTGTATACAGATTTGTTTGTTAACCTAGGTTTTCATTTCTTTAAGATAAATGGCTAGGTGTGGAAATTTGGGTCATATGATATATATGATAAATGTATGTTTAATTTTTCAACTATCAGAGTTATCCCAAGTTTCTGTACAATTTTGTATTTTTCCAGTGATGTATGAGAGTTTCAGTTGCTCTCCACTTTAGCCAAAATTTGGTATTGTAAATTTTTTTAAAAGCCAATCTAGAGTATTGCAATAGTGGATTTTTGCCTGCCATGCTGGAGGTTCTCTCTTAAAAGACTCCATTAGGTGGCCCAGCTTGAATGTATGAAGCCACATCTCCATGGAAAGAATGTAATTAAAGGTCCCACCCACAATTAGGTGGCTTAAATCTCCATGGATACACCTTAATAAAAAATAACCTCCCCAGCAGATGAGTAAAAATTAAGGACATAAATAATTACATAATGGGTGGGATGAGGGGTAAAAAATTTGGGTAGATTTTAATATAGTGGTAAATGAGGAGGGGGTAAGGGTATGGTTTCTTTTCATTTCTTTTCCTGAAATGATGCAGATATTCTAAAACTAATCATGGTGAATACACAGCTATGTGATGATTAAAAAATTGAAAGTAGGGTGTATTATATGATGATACTGTGAGCCTTCAATTGTATACTCTGGATAGATTGTATGCTGTGTGAATACATCCAATAAAATTGTATAAAAAGTGATTCCATGCAAAAATCTTGAGTTGGGATTAAAGAACATGGTTTTTTAGGGGTACACAACAATTCAAAGCAGCAAATCCTACCCTCTGGACCCCAAGGAAAACAGATATTCTTTCCATATATAAAACATTTCATTACAATATCAAAAAGCCTTAAAGCATTTTCCTAACAATACAAATGGAAGGCAAAGTCAGAACCAGTTAAAAAAAAGCTCATCAAATTCAGTTATAGGCACTCTGTCCCAAGGCAAAATTTTCCCCTGGCTCTGGACCTGTAAAACTCAGAACAAGTTATCTGTTGCAAACATTTACAAGAGGCACAGTCATATGGTCAACATTATCATTTCCATTGGGAAGAATTGAAGGAAAACAAAGTTCACTGACCCAAGCAGTTTCAAAAACCTACAGGGCAAACTACATTAGGTTTCAAAGTCTGAGAGCCATTTATCCTCAGGGTTTTAGAAAGCAGCAGTCCACCCTTTCTAAGAGAGTACAAACACTGCCCTCTTCAAACACTGAGGTGAAAGGTACAAACTTGGGGAACATTTGAGAGAGCACAATTATTTTGTTTCCACCCTCAACAAGCATTGAAAGAGGACCTGGGATCTCTGCCATCTCTGGAGCACTCTAAACCCCCTCAGAAAAATAGAGGAGCAGCAAGGCTCTCCCCAAACCACAAGGAACGAGCTCCACCCTTTCTGAGGCCCAGTCACCAAATCTCTTCCTGAACAATGAGGCAGAAGACCTGCTCTCTGCTTTCAGGGCAAACTCACACTCTCCAAATGTATGGAGGCCTGCTTTCCTGACCTGAGTTTTCTTGGTTTTAGACCTTAGCTTCCATGGTTCTGCCTTTGAAATTATTTTTCCTTCAATCTGTCCCTTTTAATGCAGACTGGCTAATGAAAGACCACTCTTGTTGATCAATAATCAACTCTTGTTGATTTTCTAGGCAGAATACTGGGATCATACCTATCAGTTGATAGGGCTTTCCACAAATCCTCCCTGGATAATTCCATCTCCAATCCTTGCTTTTTCTGTAGTAGCTTACAAGTTCCATGTTTGGTTAAATCCTCACATGAAGCACTATTATCTTGGGTCCCCCTTTCTGGAATCACAGATTTTTCCAGACAATCAATTTCTAATTTCTTTATACACAAGAGTTCAGGTCTTGGCTTATCTCTTTCCTGTCACATTTCACTGTAACCAGCAAGGAGAAACCAGGCAACACTTTCCACATTTGTGTAACTCTTCAGTTAAGTATCCTAGCTTGTGGCTTTTAAATTTTGTCTTCCATTCACAACCAAGACTCAATTTGGAGAAATTCTCTGCCACTTTAAAACAAAGATCACCTTTCTTCCAGTTTGGAATAACACATATACCATTTCTGTCTAAGGCCTTATCAGAAGTAGCTTTAGAGTCCACATTTCTGCCAAAAGTCTCTTTTTTTTAAATTTTTTATTAATTAAAAAAAATTGAAGAAACAAACACAAACATTCCTAATATATGCTCCTTCCATTCTACATATATAATCAGTAATTCACAATATCATCACATAGTTGCATATTCATCATCATGATCATTTCTTAGAACATTTGCATCAATTCAGATAAAGAAATAAAAAGACAACAGAAAAATAAAAAGAAAACAGAAAAAAATTATACATACCATACCCCTTTCCCCTCCCTTTCATTGATCACTAGCATTTCAAACTAAATTTATTTTAACATTTGTTCCCCCATTATTTATTTTTATTCCATATGTTCTACTCATCTGCTGACAGGGTAGATAAAAGGAGAATCAGACACAGGGTTTTCACAATCACACAGTCACATTGTGAAAGCTATATCATTATACAATCATCATCAATAAACATGGCTACTAGAACACAGCTCTACATTTTCAGTCTGCCAAAAGTCTCTTTAAACAAAGTAAGCCTTTTCTAAAAAGGTCCTCAAAGGTCTTCCAGAGTCCCCTCTTATCCATTTAAAATGCCATTTAAAAAATATCTGCATTTGCAAACCACTGTTATCTACATCTCTTGTACCAATAACTGTTTTAGTTTGTTAATTGTGCTAGAAATGCAATATACCAGAAATGGTTTGGATTTTATAAAAATAATTTATTAATTTACAAGACTACTGTTCAAGACCATAAAATGACCAAAATAAGGCATCTAGAGAAAGATCTTTTGACTCAAGAAAGGGCTGATGATGTTCAGTGTTTCTCTGTCAGCTGGGAAGGCATTTGGTGATGTCTGCTAGTTTTCTCTCCTGAGGCAAACAACAGTTTGAAACTGGCAAAGAGGCAATACATTGTTGTTTGCCAATTTGAAAAAGGAGCAATAAAATTTATATAGTCTTACAAACTTAAAGAATATCGTTCAATATATTAATATGTTGTGTACCAAATTAATATGATTAAATTCTGCCCAAAATTCACACCAAATACACTGACAACATTGATAAACTGATTCTATTATTTATTTGAAAGACATAAGGTCAAGAATGCTGCCATTGAAGTTTTTGCTTTAGTCCCTGCTGGGTACTTCTTGCTGTTTATGATCAGGGCCTGACAGGCAAGAATATGGATCCCTATCTTGGTAAGAGTGATAAATTTGATCAGGGGGAAGAGGGTATGCTGTTATATTACACAAGGAAGGAAGAATATGTTTGGCACCTATATGATTTACTTAGGTACCTCTCTATATTCTCTTGTCAAACATTGTTAATAAATGGGGAATTTAGCAAACACTGCCTGAGCAAGGCATTGTGACAAAGAGATCTGACCCATCAAGGGTAAGACCTAAGACTGAAAGAGTTGCCATGTGGTGGTGAGGGAAATCTACAATAT
Organism: Tamandua tetradactyla; assembly: GCF_023851605.1. Classification (NCBI taxonomy): domain Eukaryota; kingdom Metazoa; phylum Chordata; class Mammalia; order Pilosa; family Myrmecophagidae; genus Tamandua; species Tamandua tetradactyla. Next base: position 176,763 of record NW_027518271.1, read on the forward strand.
ACAAGGTAGAAGGATACTGATTGACCCCAAGAACACCTGAAGCCATGGTAGCATTATGTGTAAATATACTTCCTCTTGCAGATTCCTTCAGGAAGAGGAGCCTGGGGGAACACCTCCCTGAATAAAGATAGATCCAAGTGAGACAAGAGAAGAAATGGATGGACATGTAAATGGTCCACCAAGATCCTTCTTATGTGAAAAATTTCCAGCTCAGCTTCTGAATGTTATCCACACTCTGACAATGTCCTTTATTTGTCTGCGTATTTGAGGATTGCCTCACCTGCAAAAACCACATGCCATAAGGTCACACATCCCCAGGGTGATTAATGGAGACCAGGGTATGTAGTTATGGCCATTCTAGTTCAGTTTAGTTCATATATACTGGGCCATGTCAGTAAAAAGGTTGCTTTGCAGATTCACTTTTCCCTCTGCCCAAGATTTCTTTCTCTATTCTCCTTTCCACCACATTTATCCCAAGAGCACTTCCAAATAAAAACATTAGGTTCTGGGAATCTAACCTGTGAGAACAGTCAAAATTGTCTGGAGAGAAAAGAAGATTTCATAAGCAGGAATTATTCAAATTCTGCTGAGGATGAAATAAGATGAGGGCTGAAAAACTCATGAGACTGCTATATTGATGAAAATATTAATGTCATCAAAACTGATGTCCATGAATTAATGGGAATAAAGACTCAGATTGGAGAGGGCGAGAAGGGTGGGATGAGGAGAGAATCTGATGTATGGACTCTGCTCTCAACTTACACTGATAAGTACATGAAAGGCCAACAGCTGTAAATAAAAGTTCAAAAGTGTTTTAACTGCTCATCTAGTTTCAGTATGGAAGATTTTAGAGCACACTGCAATTCAAAGAGCCTGAATCAAAATTTAGATAGAGGAGATTCTAAGATAAAATATATTATTTATAAATAAAGATATAAAATTCATGATACTTTAGCAAGGGATGGGAATCAAACACAAAGTTAGAAGTAAAGAAGTCAACTGGGATAAAGGATGATGCCTCAGCTTCTGTGAAGAGATGCCAGCAGAAGAATATTTTCAAATTTAATGCCTCAAAATACCTACCTCCAAAGCACCTGTTTTATTTCTCAAATAGATTTCAAATGAGCTGCTGAATTTGAGTGGAAAAGCAAGAATGTGGAGATTCACAGACATGGCAAGGATGTAAAAGAGTATTTATTAAACCTGGGGAATGGAATTGACATGAAAGACCTAATGAGATTGCCTGAAATGTTTGAGAAATGCCCCCAGATAACCTGGCGTCACAGCATCATATACAGGGAAACAATTACAATGTAACTTAGTAAAAGAGTTTCCTCCTGGGAACCAGAAATTTCAATCTAGAAGGGCCTATCTCTGCAGTAAAAATTGTTTCTGAGGGCCATTACAGCTTGGAAACCTTCAATATGCCACTTAGGGGGTCTCAACAATTGGCAGTTATTACAGGGGTTGGTAGACACCTAATACTAAGACACACCAGAAATATGCATGCTACTAAACCTCAAAGGAATGTTAAGACTGAGTGTATCTGAAGCCCAGGACTGAATATAATGATCCCTGTGACCAAATGCAACTCGTGCTTGTAGAGTACAGGATAAATTCAAGCATCACTAAATATGACCTATTTGTGCCAAGGAAAACTAATTTCTCCATCTGAAAAATGTAGGTGGTATTTTAACCAACTTCTTTTTTCAGTGGTAAAACAAATAGGTGATGTAGAGTGCTTTGAAGTAAGCTCAATAAAGATATTCAATTAACATGTTTATAATAACAGCAATGAATTATTATTTAAGTTTTAAATAAATAATTTTTTCTTAGTTCAGGGAGTGATCAGTCAAGCCCTCTTTATGAGAAGTATGAAGTTTGAATCTAACATATTGCATCAAATTAGAAAACATTGTATTCAGTTTGAACAGAATTATGTGGAAATGTGTGAATCCTTATTAAAATATACCAATCATAGGCAACAGAACAATCCTTAAAGAGGAAAAAGAAAGCTCATAATTTTTCAAAACTTTGAAATAGCATCAAACAGGTCTTCAAGTCAATGATATATTCCTTGAAAGAATAATTCTAACAAGATTAAAAACCTCATACAATGAATTCAGAAAATGTCACTATTATCCTGATAAATTCTACAATATTGAAAAATCTGAAGTTTATTAAAACAGCTAAAAAGCGATAATCACAATAGAAGTCATAGTTTAAACATCAAACAATATTCTTAATTATTACAGATATGAAGCCTGGAAATAATTTTAATAAAATGGAAAATCTTTGAACTCATTTAAGGGGTCCCCAAAGAGCCTGAGACAAAAATACGCTTGGTATAATTGTTTATTTATGAAAATTCACTGTCATTGCTATGGCTTAAATTTTGTCCTAAAAGATTTTTAACCTGAAAATACTCTTCAGTCCTGACAAATTCAAACAATTGGGATAAAACAATTCTCTTTTTTTTGTCCCATCCTTACTATACCAGTTCAGGTGTTCAGCAGTTCAGTTTGTGACAGTGAACATTGATGGCTTTTGTTTAATCACCAATGAAACTACTTCAGGAAGCTCCTAGCCACTGCCCAACTAATTCTTCGTATTTCTTGACTGGGAATTGACTTCTTCAGAGTTCCTCAACTAGTTACAAGTAGTTTCTCTCAACATGATTCCCAAAACATGGGCATTAATAAAGAACAAACGCCTAAATCAAAATATCTGTCATTCTTTCAACAGAGTTTCTGAGACTTTTCACATGCCACATGTGATATACAATCCTGACATAAGCAGAATTGATACCTTCCCTTCTGGAGTACATTTGGGTCAAGAGAGTTAAGAAAAATGTATTACTAGTGGTGCATACTTTGGTGTAAACACAGTGGTTTTATCAGGATCTTGAGAGATGACAAGGTTGGGCTTCAATATTCAAACTATTAAAACCTAGGTGAGTATCTAAAAGAAGGCCATGCAGGGTATTGTTGTCATAAGGAATCCCAGGAATAGGTGACTGTATGAACAAGTCACTAATGCAATAGAGCCTATGGCCACCCCACAGGACAAGTGAAGTTGTTCATGTGCTGCTGAGGTCAGGTACACACAAACTGCTTGGGAATAAACACAGATCCAATATCATCACATGACCCCTAAGGCAACCATTTCAAGCAAAGCAAGGAATCAAAATCTCTCTATGGGTAAAGTGACATAGTAGTAAAGCACTTATGGCCTAAATTCAGTAACTATGTGAGCTTATGGGTGGTTTTGAGACTGAAAATGTTTCATGACAATTTCAATCCTCCTGCTACTTTCCTGCCACATCACTACCCATCTGTCTCCCTGATAAATAGTCTCAATTCTGTGGATCCCTGCAGGGGTGAGACTACAAAAGACATAGACTCATGACTTTAATTTAAGCAACTACATCATATATTTATAAAGATTCTCATGCAATTCTTCAAGAACCACTAGAGACCCAAAACACTCCACCCTTCTGAAGAGGCACTGCATCCTGGACTGAACCCTACTGTGAAGTAAATATACTAGTCAGACCCATGATAAAAGGTTACAAAATCTTGACTAGTATCATAATGAAGATGGAGGAGAAGATTATGAAAATGGGTACAGTTTCAGTTTCGCCCTATTTCAGAAATATTGGCATGTTCAGAAGATTCAAGGTTTACATGAAAAGAAACACAGATGACAAATATAAACAGATAATACATGTAAACACAGATATCAGCATCCACTCTTCATGAGAGAAAGCTTATAAAACTCGAAGAGGAAAATGAGTCTTTTAGTTTTCTGTCTTTCTAACATAGTCAAATTACCCAAATGAGTGAGGATCAAATAAGAAAAGGCAGGTATCCAGGGTCAAAACCAATTCTCCACCTATATACAACTAACTAATAAGAAAATTATTGCAAAAACGTTATGACATAGGAAGAAATGCAAAAATGGTGAGACTATGGACTGCTCAATTAGGGCAACCAATTCAAAGAAGAACTAAAGAATATGCAAAAGCATGAGAAATTGTGCCCTAGAATGTAGGTCCCAGCAGGCCCACAAAACTCAGCAGTGAAGTAACAATAGAGAGGGCTGCCAAAAGGAGGATTGTCAGGTGAAAAAAATTAGATATAATAGATTATAACTTGAAATTAAAGGATTGGGAGTAATTTTACAATTATTTTGCATATTAGGGATGATAATTGATTAGATGCAATGAAAGTGAACAAAAGGATATATTAAAACAATGGCTGATCCCAGAATAATTTTTTAATGAAAAAAACCCCTACAAAACAGCAATAAGGGTTTTATACCTATTCAAAAATAATATAAACACTAATTACATTTAACAAGACTCATGATATAATTATTTTGGTATAAGGTTCAGGCTAGGAATTGGGCAGGTATAGTGTGCAAATGAAAATACTCATCATTTGATACATGGAGGTATCTAAAGATGAATATAAATTTGGAAAGATAAAATTAAAAACAAAAGATTACTAAAAACTGAAAAATACAAAGAAACCTTAAAATAACTGAAAATACATACTTCTCAGAAATAAGGTTGAGGATGTGAAGAAATAAGGTATGGGGGAATTCTTGTTTATTACATTATTGGTGTTTGTATTATTCAGTATCTCATCCTAAGACTATTTCATTTTCATTTTGGTCCAACATCCAAAAGAAGGGAAACAGTTTGGGACAGCAAAAGTTCACTTCCAACTGTTAACTTTTCTTGGCAGCCATCTGTATTTTCTCTTCTAAGCAGAGATTCTTTTGGACATGAATAGAAGGAGACAGTGGCAGTATCCTCACTTTTCTGCTTAGGTGTGGGAAGCTGAAGACAGTTGAGAACCAATGCTGCTCATGCTTCAACAATCACATGAATTTCTGCAATCTTGTAAAAATTCAGTTCCTAACTTGGTAGGTTGTGGAGTACCCTTTGAAATTGCCTTTTCAGCAAGCTCTTAAGATGTGTGATACAAAAGGCATATGTACCTCACACTGTAAGCTGTAAGGTCCTCTTTTCATCTCAATTTCTTTATGGAAGTGGTTTTCAAACTTTAATGCTTATTCAGATAGTCTTGGGATCTTTTAAATTCTAAATGTCAATTTCAAAACCAAGGGCAATTAAATCAGAATCTCTGGCAATGGATTCTAGATATCATAATAAAAGGAAGACATAATGTCAATGTGCAGAGGCCTTAAAATCCATTATCTTAGAAACAATGATTTAATATGGGTGATATTCTCACTTGAAATTGTACAGCTCACAATATCAACAAAAACATCAGATTAAGAATCTCCCATGGGCTTCCCACCAGACCCACAGAGAGGCACCCATATCTTGGGGAGTACTTGGGGCATGTCCAATTCTAAGGCCAGGAAATTGTCCCAATGAAAGCAAGTCTAGAGACTTCTGGAGAAGATGGCGGCTTAGTAAGACGCACGGGTCTTAGTTCCTCCTCCAGAATAGCTACTAAAGAAATAGAAACAGTTCAGAACAGCTCCCAGAACCATGACAGAGACCATAAAGACAGCGTACCCCATTCTGGAATGGCTGAACCAGCTGGGAGAATCCGCTGTGGTGAGATACCCGAGGGGCGTGCACTTCCCCGGGCTGGGGCAGTTGGTGGCTGGAGTCCCTCCCTCCCTCCTTCCTGGGCTGGCTGGGATAATTGGACAGGTGGTCCCCTCAAGCCATGGTGGCCGGCACCCCCCCACACATGCAGCCTCCTGGACTGGCTGGGAGAATTGATCGGAGGTCCCCCAAGCTGCAGAGGCCGGCGACCAGGATCACTTCAACACACGTGGCTTCCCGGTCCAGCTGGGAACATTGGATCGGCATTTCCACAAGCCGTGGCGGCTGGCACCCCCTGCCATGCTTGGCTTCCCAGGCCAGCTGGGAGATTTGGACCGGCACTACCCCAAGCCATGGAGGTCAGTGCCCTCCACAGGTGGATTCCCGGGCCGGCTGAGAGATTTGAATCGGTGCTCCCCCAAGTTGCTTTGGCTGGTGACCCTCCCCCACAGTGAGAGTTTTCAAAGTTAAAGGAGCCACAGCATCTTTTACTGGTGGGACCCACAGACAGATGAGCGCCACGAGCACCACATACTGGGCAGGATAAGAAAAACAGAGCCCAGAGATTTCACAGGAAAATCTTTCAAGCTGCTGGGTCCCACACCCAGGGAAATCGGATTAAATGCCCAGACGCCAGCAGAAAATAATGGATCACACTAGGAAAATGGAAGATATGGCCCAGTCAAAGGAACAAACCAATATTCAAATGAGATACAGAAGCTGAGAAAACTAATGCTGAATATACGAACAGAAATGGAAAACCTCTTCAAAAACGAAATTGATAAATTGAGGGAGGACATGAAGAAGAAAGGGGCTGAACAAAAGAAGAAATAGAAATTCTGAAAAAACAAACCACAGAACTTATGAGATTGAAGGACAAAGTAGAAAAGATGGAAAAAACAATGGATACCTACAATGGTAGATTTAAAGAGACAGAAGCTAGAATTAGTGAACTGGAGGATGGAACATCTGAATTCCAAAAGGAAACAGAAACTATACGGAAAAGAATGGAAAAATTTGAGCAGGGGATCAGGGAACTGAATGATAATATGAATCGCACAAATATATGTGTTGTGGGTGTTCCAGAAGGAGAAGAGAAGGGAAAAGGAGGAGAAAAACTAATGGAAGAAATTATCACTGAAAATTTCCTAACTCTTATGAAAGATCTAAAATTACAGATCCAAGAGGTGCAGCACACCCCAAAGAGAATAGATCCAAATAGGTGTTCTCCAAGACACTTACTAGTTAGAATGTCAGAGGTCAAAGAGAAAGAGAGGATCTTGGAAGCAGCAAGAGAAAAACAATCCATCACATACAAGGGAAACCCAATAAGACTATGTGTAGATTTCTCAGCAGAAACCATGGAAGCTAGAAGACAGTGGGATGATATATTTAAATTACTAAAAGAGAAAAACTGCCAACCAAGACTTCTATATCCAGCAAAATTGTCCTTCAAAAATGAGGGAGAAATTAAAACATTTTCAGACAAAAAGTCACTGAGAGAATTTGTGACCAAAGACCAACTCTACAAGAAATACTAAAGGGAGCACTAGAGTAAGATACGAAAAGACAGAAGAGAGAGGTATGGAGAAGAGTGTAGAAAGAAGGAAAATCAGATATGATATATATAATACAAAAGGCAAAATGGTAGAGGAAAATATTATCCAAACAGTAATAACACTAAATATTAATGGACTGAATTCCCCAATCAAAAGACATAGACTGGCAGAATGGATTAAAAAACAGGATCCTTCTATATGCTATCTACAGGAAACACATCTTAGACCCAAAGATAAACATAGGTTGAAAGTGAAAGGTTGGGAAAAGTTATTTCATGCAAATAACAACTAGAAAAGAGCAGGAGTAGCTATATTAATATTCAACAAATTAGACTTCAAATGTAAAGCAGTTAAAAAAGACAAAGAAGGACACTATCTACTAATAAAAGGAACAATTAAACAAGAAGACATAAAAATCATAAATATTTATGCACCAAACCAGAATGCCCCAAAATATGAGGAATACACTGCAAACACAGAAAAGGGAAATAGACACATATACAATAATAGTTGGAGACTTCAATTCACAACTCTCATCAATGGACAGAATATCTAGACAGAGGATCAATAAAGAAATAGAGAATTTGAATATTACAAAAAATGAGCTAGATTTAACAGACATTTATAGGACATTACATCCTACAACAACAGGAAACATCTTTTTCTCAAGTGCTCATGGATCATTCTCAAAGATAGACCATATGCTGGGTCACAAAGCAAGTCTTAACAAATTTTAAAAGATTGAAATCATACACAACACTTTCTCGGATCATAAAGGAATGAAGTTGGAAATCAATAATAGGCAGAGTGCCATAAAACTCGCAAATACGTGGAGTTGCAACAACACACTCTTAAACAACGAGTGCGTCAAGGAAGAAATTGCAAGAGAAATTAGTAAATATCTCGAGATGAATGAAAATGAAAACACAACATATCAAAACCTATGGGACGCATCAATGTCAGTGCTAAGAGGGAAATTTATTGCCCTAAATGCCTATATCAGAAAAGAAGAAAAGTCAAAAATGCAGGAATTAAATGTCCACTTGGACGAACTGGAGAAAGAACAGCAAACTAACCCCAAAGCAAGTAAAGGAAAGAAATAGCAAAGAATAGGGCAGAAATAAATGAAATTGAAAACATGAAAACAATAGAGAATATCAATAAGACCAGAAGTTGGTTCTATGAGAAAATCAATAAGGTTGATGGGCCCTTAGCAAGATTGACAAAAAGAAGAAGAGAGAGGACGCAAATAAATAAGATCAGAAATGGAAGAGGAGACATAACCACTGACCTCACAGAAATAAAGGAGGTAATAACAGGATACTATGAACAACTTTACACTAATAAATACAACAATTTAGATGAAATGGACGGGTTCCAGGAAAGGCATGAACAACCAACTTTGACTCAAGAAGAAATAGATGACCTCAACAAACCAATAACAAGTAAAGAAATTGAATCAGTCATTCAAAAGCTTCCTAAAAAGAAAAGTCCAAGACCAGACGGCTTCACATGTGAATTCTACCAAACATTCCAGAAAGAATTATTACCAACTCTCCTCAAACTCTTCAAAAAAATCAAAGTGGAGGGAAAGCTACCTAATTCATTCTATGAAGCCAACATCACCCTCATACCAAAACCAAGCAAAGATATTACAAAAAAAGAAAACTACAGACCAATCTCTCTAATGAATATAAATGCAAAAATCCTCAACAAAATTCTTGCAAATCGAATCCAACAACACATTAAAAGAATTATACATCATGACCAAGTAGGATTCATCCCAAGTATGCAAGGATGGTTCAACATAAGAAAATCAATTAATGTAATACACCATATCAACAAATCAAAGCAGAAAAATCACATGATCATCTCAATTGATGCACAGAAGGCATTTGACAAGATTCAACATCCTTTCCTGTTGAAAACACTTCAAAGGATAGGAATACAGGGGAACTTCCTTAAAATGATAGAGAGAATGTATGAAAAACCCACAGCTAATATCATCCTCAATGGGGAAAAATGGAAAACTTTCCCCCTAAGATCAGGAACAAGACAAGGATGTCCACTATCACCACTATTATTCAACATTGTGTTGGAGGTTCTAGCCAGAGCAATTAGACAAGAAAAAGAAATACAAGGCATCAAAATTGGAAAGGAAGAAGTAAAACTATCACTGTTTGCAGACGATCTGATACTATATGTTGAAAACCCAGAAAAATCCACAACAAAACTCCTAGGGCTAACAAATGAGTGCAGCAAAGTAGCAGGTTACAAGATCAACATTCAAAATCTGTAGCGTTTCTATACACCAGCAATGAACAAGTTGAGGGGGAAATCAAGAAACGAATTCCATTTACAATTGCAACTAAAAGAATAAAATACCTAGGAATAAATTTAACTAAAGAGATAAAAAAAAAACCTATATAAAGAAAACTACAAAAAACTGTTAAAAGAAGTCACAGAAGACCTAAATAGATGGAAGGGCATACCGTGTTCATGGATTGGAAGGCTAAATATAGTTAAGATGTCAATCCTACCTGAACTGATTTACAGATTCAATGCAATGCCAATCAAAATCCCAACAACTTAATTTTCAGAAATAGAAAAACCAATAAGCAAATTTATCTGGAAGGGCAGGGTGACCCGAATTGCTAAAAGCATCTTGAGGGAAAAAAATGAACCTGGAGGTCTCACGCTGCCGGACTTTAAGGCATATTATGAAGCCACAGTGGTCAAAACAGCATGGTATTGGCATAAATATCAATATATCGACCAATGGAATCGAATAGAGTGCTCAGATATAGACCTTCTCATCTACAGACATTTGATCTTTGATAAGGCAGTCAAGCCAACTCACCTGGGACAGAACAGTCTCTTCAATAAATGATGCCTAGAGAACTGGATATCCATATGCAAAAGAATGAAAGAGGACCCGTATCTCACACCCTATACAAAAGTTAACTCAAAATGGATCAAAGATCTAAACATTAGGTCTAAGACCATAAAACAGTTAGAGGAAAATGTAGGGAGATATCTTATGAAACTTACAATTGGAGGGAGTTTTATGGACCTTAAACCTAAAGGAAGAGCACTGAAGAAAGAAAGAAAGAAATGGGAGCTCCTCAAAATTAAACACTTTTGTGAATCAAAGAACTTCATCAAGAAAGTAAAAAGACAGCCTACACAATGGGAGACAATATTTGGAAACGACATATCAGATAAAGGTCTAGTATCCAGAATTTATAAAGAGATTGTTCATCTCAACAACAAAAAGACAGACGATCCAATTACAAAATGGGAAAAAGACTTGAACAGACGCCTCTCAGAAGAGGAAATACAAATGGCCAAAAGGGACATGAAGAGATACTCAATGTCCCTGGACATTAGAGAAATGTAAATCAAAACCACAATGAGATATCATCTCACACCCACCAGAATGGCCATTATCAACAAAACGGAAAATGACAAGTGCTGGAGAGGATGCGGAGAAAGAGGCGCACTTATCCACTGTTGGTGGGAATGTCAAATGGTGCAACCACTGTGGAAGGCAGTTTGGCGGTTCCTCAAAAAACTGAATAGAGAATTGCCATACGACCCAGCAATACCATTGCTAGGTATCTACTCAAAGGACTTTAGGGCAAAGACACAAACAGACATTTGCACACCAATGTTTATAGCAGCATTATTTACAATTGCAAAGAGATGGAAACAGCCAAAATGTCCATCAACAGACGAGTGGCTAAACAAACCGTGGTATATACATACGATAGAATTTTATGCAGCTTTAAGACAGAATAAACTTATGAAGCATGTAATAACATGGATGAACCTAGAGAACATTATGCTGAGTGAGTCTAGCGAAAAACATAAGGACAAATACTGTATGGTCCCACTGCTGTGAACCGACATTCGAGAATAAACTTGGAATATGTCATTGGTTACAGAGACCATCAGGAGTTAGAAACAGGGTAAGATAATGGGTAATTGGAGCTGAAGGGATACAGACTATCCCTTTTTGCAACAGGACTAGATACAAAAACTCAAAAATGGACAGCAAAATACTACCTAATTGTAAAGTAATCATGTTAAAACACTGAATGAAGCTGCATCTGAGCTATAGTTTTTTGTTTATTTGTTTGTTTGTGTTTTTTGTTTTTTTATATATATATATTCTTTTATTTTTTCTTCTTGTATTACATTTATTTTTTTCTCTATATTATCATTCTATATCTTTTTCTGTTGTTTTGCTAGTTCTTTTCCTAAATCGATGCAAATGTACTAAGAAATGATGATCATGCATCTATGTGATGATATTAAGAATTACTGATTGCATATGTAGAATGGAATGATTTCTTAATGTTGTGTTTATTTTTATTTTTATTTTTTAAATAAATAAATAAATAAATAAATAAATAAAAGGGGGAACAAATGTTAAAAATAAATTTAGTTTGAAGGGCTAGTGGTAAATGAAAGCGAGGGGTAAGGGGTATGGCATGTATAATCTTTTTTTTCTGTTATCGTATTATTTCTTTCTCTGTCATCTTTTTTATTTTTTTCTAAATCGCTACAAATGTTCTAGAAATGATGAATATGCAGCTATGTGATGATATTAAGAATTACTGATTTTATATGTAGAATGGAATGATATTTTAATGTTTTGTTTGTTAATTTTTTTAATTAATAAAAAAATAAAAAAAGAATCTCCCATGGATCTTCTGTCCTCAGAAACAATGAATAAAAAGTATAAACTGTCAAAATCATATTTGTTATAACAAATAGTCACAGGTTTACAGCAACCACATTGAAGAGAAGGCCAGCAGAGAGCACCCTGTGTCTTCCACATAAGAAAGAATTTCAGTTGAAAGTTAGCTGCTTTTCCTCTGAAGAACTATATGTTAAATAAATCAATCCCCTTTTATTGAAAGCCAATTCATCTCTGGTGTGTTGCATTCTAGCAGCCAGCAACCTAGAACACTGGGCATCTACAACTGCTGAACCTCCCTTCATTCAAAACAGCCCCCCACACCTAGTTATTTACCACTTCTACCGTCCCATCTCAAAAAAGCAACCAAGCACCAACCAATTTGTGTTTCCCTTAGGTCTCTTCAGAATCCTTCGGAATGAACACAATTCCTACCAAAGATCTTTCCCTCCTCAATCACTCCCAGTGGCATTCCATTATTCTTCTGGAGTGACCCACATTGTTGCATAAATTTAATCAATCTGATTTAGTCCAACTGCATTTCTGTTCCTGGTAGTCTTTGTTAAAGCTTAAATGGTCAAATCCTATAAGCAAAATAAGTTGCAGTTTGGAGAAGAGGGAATAATTATTTGTGATGTGATGAAATATTAAAGAAACAATGAGTGAACTAGATTGTGGATAGACATACAAAAATGAATATTGACTAAATAAAGCAATTTTCAGAAGAAACATGAAATATGACATCATTTGTGAAAATTCAGAAACAAAATATGTCCATTTTGGATATGTAAAGAGATAGTAAAAACAATGAAAATATAGATTAAAATGGTACATGAAAAATTGATGCTAGCTCTCATTTAGAAGGAAGAATAAAAGATATTAGTAGTGAGATGAATGTCTGATAACATTCTATAATCTTCAATTTCATAAAAATAAATTATTGAATTAAATATAAATATACAAAACTTGCCAATTCTTGGAACAATCATACAAAGTTCATTATTTTATTCTCCAAACACAATTTTTTGAACTAAAAATATGAAATTTGATCATCAAATTCATGAGAACAGCTTATTTTTAATCTATTGATATATTTAATCATCCATTCATTTGCTGAACAAATATTACTAAGTAATTACAGTTTCATAAGATCCCTAGTTCCAGTTTATGCCCCTTTTCATCTTATAAACCATGTAAACACTCAGTCTGAGGTTATACAGCTTTATCCTCCAGTGTAATCTTTTAATAGCTTGTTCAAAAACCTTAGCATTTATGGACTTTCAGACTGAAAGAGGCAAAGCATACAGCCACAGGAACTTAACTCTGAAACTAAATTAGAATTAAATGTTAAAGTGGTGATTTGTGCAAATTAAATATCAAATCTCATACAACATAAACCTATTATCATAAAGGGAAGTAAAATATTTAGTGTATATTACATGCACAGTGCTAGTAAGCGTAAGAAGAAAAAGGTCTTTTCCCAACAATGTGACCTTTGAATTTTAGCTGTTTTCATTTTCAGCAGTCCTTGAACAAAAATTAAATCTAAATGACTATATGGATGACTATGAATAGTGCCATCTCAATGGAAATTCCAATGGCATTCTTTGCAAAAATGTAAATCTTAAAAATTCATATGAAATTGCAAAAGACTCTAATAACCAAAACATCTTGAAAAAGAAGAAGAAAGATGAAGGATTCATATTGTTTTTGACAAGCAAGTCCATTCAGTGGGGAAAGAAGGCTTCACAAAATTATGCTGGGAAAAAAGGATATCCACATGAAAAAGAATGAATGTGAATCCTTACCTCCATCACACACACAAATTCACTCAAAATGAATCAGAGGCATATAAAAGCACCCGAAGTATAAAACTCATAGGCGAATACATGCAGAAACATCTTCACTGTCTTATGCTAGGCAATGAATTCTGGCTTTACACAAAGATTACAAGAAACAAAATAAAAACTAGATAAAGTGGACTGTATGAACATTAAAATATTTTGCTCATAAAAGGATATTAGTAATAAAGTGATACAACAGTATGGGAGAAAATATTTGGAAAATATATTTGGGAAAATTTTATCTAGAGTACACAAAGTCTTCCTACAACTCAATAACAAAATGCAATCAATCTAATGATAAAAATTGAAAAAGACTTGAATAAACATTTCTCCAAAGAAGACATGTAAGTAGCCAGTAAGTGCATGATAAGAACACAATATCATTACCCATCAAGGGAAATGCACAATAAAACTGTAGTGAAATATGACCATACAATTGTTAGAATGGCTAATGTTTTAAAATGCAAAATAAAAAGGATTTGTGAGAGGCAGAGAAATAAAAAGCTTAGTACATTTTAAGGATGTGCTGTATAAATCAGTTTGAGGATTTTTTAAATAACTAAATAAAGAATTACCACCTGACCCAGTAATTTTACTTCTAGGTAACAAACATATAGAAAGCAGGGACTCAGGCAGATATATGTACACCAATATGTATAGCTTCATTATTCACAATAACCCACAGGTGGAAGCAATGAAAATATCCACCAACAGATAAATGGGTAAAACAAAATCTGGTATATATAAACAATAGAATATTATTCATTCCTAAAAAGGAATGAAGTTCAGACGCATGCTGAATATGGATGAATCATGAGGACATCATGCTGAACAAAATAGTGTTGGAGACATCGTGTTGACACAAAGGAGAAATGTTGGTGATAAGGCATATATGAAATTGAAAGAGCACAAGAATTCATGGAGGTAGAAAATAGGTTCAAATCTGTGGGTTGAAAGAGAATATGGAGTTAATGCATAGAGGGTGCAAGGTTTTTGTTTAGAGTGATGGGAAAATGCTGATCATTGATGGTGATGTGGGCAGCACAACACTGAGAATGCGATTAATGTACTTAATTTTGTGCTTGGGAATGGTTGAAATAGGAGTGTTCATAAATTGTTTGTTTTCACAATTAAAGAGGGAGGGAGGGGGAGAGAAAGAGAGAGAGAGAGAGGAAGAAGAAGAAGAGGAGGAGGAGAAGAAAACAAGTAAGCAGCTATATATGATCCTGGAATGAATTTAATAATGGAAGAGAAACTGCTATATATCAGGATACATGTGAAATTGCAAGCCATACTACAATCTTCATACCCATGTTAAATTTCCTGATATTGATAACTATACTTAAAGTGGTTACATAAGTGAATGTACTTGTTCTAAAGGAAAAGTAAATGAAAGGAATATTTAGAACATACACTACAATGCTTAGAAAGCAGATGCATACACGAAAATAGGAAGAGACAAAGTGATTTTACTAGATGTTGATAATGATAATATAGACATGATAGATACAGCTATATAAATGAGAGATTAAATGATAGATTGAGATAACTGATGGAAGAGAACTATAGATAAATGAACAGGGAGAAGGAAAGAGTGAGAGGGAGAGAGAGAATGAAATAATATATTCATTGAGGTAAAATGTTAAAATCAGTAAATTTGGAATTTGGGTAGTGTGTATGTGAGTATTCTCTAGGTTTTATATTATTTTTGCAAATTCCAGTAAATTTCAAATTATTTCAAAATGAAATGCTTATAAAAAAGAAAAAGAGACAAACTAATTTAAGATAACTTCATGAAAGACTGCTTACAAATAGACAATGAACACTTGGTAATGTTCATCAGGGAAAAGCAAATTTAAATCACGATGAGATATCACTTCATACTGACTAGAATGGCAAATTCTCAAAAGACTGACAATAAATACTAGGTGTTGTCAAAAATGGAAAAATCAGAGCTCTCACAGTTTTTGTTACTCAAGTATTAAATGGAAAAACCATTTTGGAAAAGTTGCTCAATGTCAATAACCATAAGGGAAATGCAAATCAAAGCCACAATGAGATACCATATCACACTCACAGTAAGTGCTACAATTGCAAAATCAAAACAAAAAAACAGAAGCATTAATGAGAATGTGGAGTATTTTGGTTTGCTAAAGCAGCTGGAATGTGATACATGAGAAACGGAATGGCTTTTAAAAAGAAAATTTCTTAAGTTGCAAATTTACAGCTCTCAGACCACAGAGATGTCCAAACTAAGGCATTCATAGAAAGATACCTTAACTCAAAAGGCTGATGTCTGGCCTATGGAAAGGCACATACGTGGTGTCTGCTTCATTGTTCCTGGTTTCATTTCTTCTAGCTTCTGAAACCAGTTGTTTCTTCTCTAAGCATCTGCGGGCCTTCTCTTAGTTCCTCTGGGTCTTATTTGCCTTCTCATAGGAAGGCACATGTTGATGTCTGCTGAGCTCTTCCTGTGTCTAGGTATCTGCTCTCTCTCTCAGCACTCCAAACATCTGTGTCACTGTCAGCTTTGAGGCAAATTTTCTCCATGTGTCTGCATTTGAGGTTTTCCCCAAATGTTTTCCCTTTTAAAGGACTCTAGCAACTAATCAAGATTCACCTTAAATGGGAGGACTCACATCTCCATCTAATAAAAAGGCCACACTCAGAATTGACTGTTTCATCTCTATGGAAGCAATTTAACAAAAAAAACTCATACCCACAGCTGGGTGTATCACATTTTCATGGAAACAATCGAATTAACATTTCCCACTCTAAACAATAGGTCTGCCCATAAGAGATTTTATCAGGATTAAAACATGGCTTTTCTGTGATCCATAAATATTTCAAACCAACACATGGAGAAATAGGAATAATATTCACTGTTGGTGGGAATGTTAACCAGTGTAAACTTTATGGAAAACAGTTTGACCATGCCTTCCAGATTGGATGTTCACCTTTCTATTAAAATCTTATCTCTCCAAGTACTCTCTTCCAAGAATGTCAGAGTTACATTACCAAATTGTATAAATTATTGCTTGATGTATCTTAATTTAGTTCTGTTTGAGTGTGTCACTCTGCACATGACTTCTGTACACAGTTACCTCTGCATTTATTAGATTAAAATACTTGTAATAATGAAGCTAACATTTATAATTTATTTGCCAGTGTTAAATCAGTCCTAAGCTTACATGTATTACCTTTGACAGACTCAAGAAGACTGTGAATTTTCTCAAATAGTACAGGTAATTATATTTTGTCTTTTTCTATATGATATGACTGTTGTCTGCTTTGACCAATATAAATCTTTAGAGGTGAAACTGCCTCACATCAAAGGAATAGATATAAAGGAATCTTGGGGTCCTTGAATATTCAATGTCATACCACTAAGCTGTAAGAATTCTGATGGCCCTGAGACTGGCATGCTGGAGAGACCAAATGTACATGTTTCAGTCCCCAGTCCCACTGAGGCCAGCCCTCAACTCCCCTTGCTAAAGCACCAACCAAATAAGTAACACCATCTTAGTCCTATAGATAAGCCAAAGCTGCTAGCTAAACAACACTGTATGATGTGCTTCAATGCTACATGAAGCAGAAACATTGCCCATATAAAACCTACCTGAACTCCTGACCCACAAAATCATGAGTGAAATGAAATCATGAGTGAAAATATTAATGAAACATTAATGTTTTCATCAGTGATTTTTAATTGAGTTATAATAATCTAAAGTGTACAATTACTTATTCACAGTAACATCATAAAGCTGTGTAATCATCATTACAATCTAGTTTTGAACATTTTTATTGCTTCATGAATAAGAAAAATAAGAATAAAAATATAAATAAAAATAAAGAAGAGGAATGACAATGGTGGCTTAGTGGCAAAATTCATGCCTGCCATGCTGGAGACCTGGATTTGATTCCTGGAGCCTGCTCATGCCAAAAAATGAAAAAATTAAAAGTAAAGAAGGACACCAAAAATACCCCATAAGCCACACACACCTTATTATTCATTTTTGTCCTTTTTTCCTTACTCATCTGTCCATACACTGGATAAAGGGAGTTTCAGTCAAGGTTTTCACACTCACATGTTCACAAATTAAATGCCCTATATTTATTCCATCATCTTCAAGAATGAGGAATGGCCATTCAACATTTTCAGGCATTTCCCTATAGCTACTCCAATGAACCAAAAACTGAAAGGGGATATCTGTATACTGCATAAGAGTAACTTGTAGAAATATTTCTCAATCTTATATAAAATCTTTCAGCCGCTGAAACTTAATTTGTTTCATTTGTCTTTCCCCTATTGGTCAAGAAGTCTAATTCCTAAGATGCCAATAAACCATTAAGGGTTTCCCAACTACATTGATGTTAGCATTTTTTTCCCTCTATTACTCATTTTTATGCCATATGTTCTACCTGTCTGTTGACAAGGTAGATAAAAGGAGCATCAGACACAGGGATTGTCCTCTGCCTGTCAGAAGCCCGGGCCTGATGATGCGCTCCAGCACCGGGGCACCCCCTGCGATTCCCTGACATGCAGATGCGGTCATCACCCTGTCGGCTGGGCGACTGGGCAGTGGGCGGAGCTCCTGCTCTGCACCACTTCCCCGGGTTCCTCCCCCCTCTGACTGCGACAGACATGTGTGATGCAGGGGCTGTGGTCCCTGTGACGTTTGATTTGTTTTCATGTTTTCCTTCCTTTTCTCAAGTACCAGAAGACACCAAAGACAAGGAACCTTTCCTATTTTGATCATTCCGTTCTGCAGTTATTCAATGAAGAGTTAAGAATTTCATCACATACTTGCACCTTCATCCTCATGATCATTTCTTGGAACACTTCCATCCCCTCAGAAGGAGAAATAGAAAGGAAACAGGGGAAAACTGCACACATACCGTAGATCTTATGCCTCCCTCCTTTCTTTCACTGCTAGCATTCCCAACTACATTGATGTTAACTTTTGTTCCCTCCACTAGTCATTTTTATGCGCTACGCTCTACCTGTCTGTTGACAAGGTACATAAAAGGAGCATCAGACACAGGGATTGGCCTATGCCTGTCAGAAGGCCGGGCCCGATGGTGCGCTCCGGCACCGGAGCCCACTTGAGTGTCCGTGACCCGCACTTGCCACCACCGTCCTGTCGGCCTGGCGCTTTGGTCTTGGGCGGGGCCTCCTGCTCATCCCCACCTCCACAGGCTCCAACACCCTTTGAATGCGACAGACATTTCTGACGCAGGGGCTGAGGTCCCTGTGACTTTTTGCTCTGGTTTTGTGTTTTCCTTCCTTTTTTCAAGTACCAGAAGACACCAAAGACAAGGAACCTTTCCTATTTTGATCATTCCATTCTGTCGTTATTCAATGAGGAGTTCAGAATTTCATCACATCCTTGCACGTTCATCCTCATGATCATTTCTGGGAACACTTCCATCCCCTCAGAAGGAGAAATAGAAAGGAAACAGGAAAAAACTACGCACATACCATAGCCCTTACGCCTCCCTTCTTTCTTTGATCGCTACCTTCCCAATTCCTTTGATGTTAACCTTTGTTCCCTCTATTACTCATTCTTATGCCATACGATCTACCTGTCTGTTGACAGGGTAGTTAAAGGGAGCATCAGACACAGGGATTGGCCTCTGCCTGTCAGATGCGCGGCACGAAGGTCTGCTCCGGCACCGGAACACAATCTGGATTCCCTGACCCACAGTTGCTGTCACCGCCCTATCTGCCGACCGGGCGGCTGGGCCGTGGGCGGGGTCTCCTGCTCAGCCCCTCCTACCCGGTCTCCTCACCTCTCTGACTGCGACAGACATGTGTGACGAAGGGGCTGTGGTCCCTGTGACATTCTGTTTTGTTTTCGTGTTTTCCTTCCTTTTCTCAAGAACCAGAAAACACCAAAGACAAGGAAACTTTCCTATTTTGATCATTCTCTTCTGCCGTTATTCAATGAGGAGTTCAGAATTTCATCACATCCTTGCACGTTCATCATCGTGATCATTTCTTGGGACATTTCCATCCTCGCAGAAGGAGAAAGAGAAAGGAAACAGGGAAAAACGGCTCACAAACCGTAGCCCTTACACCTCCCTCCTTTCTTTGATCGCGAGCATTCCCAACTACATTGATTTTAACATCTGTTCCCTCTCTTCCTCATTTCTATTCCATACGTCCTCCCGGTCTGCTGACAAGGTAGTTAAAGGAGCATCAGACACAGGGACTGGCCACTGCCTGTCAGGAGCCCGAGCCCTATGGAGGGCTTCGGCGCCAGGGAACCCTCTGAGTTTCTCTGACCCGCAGGTGTCGCCAACGCCCTGTCGGCCAGGCCGCTGTGCTGTGGGCTGGGCCTCCTCATCAGCTCCACCTCCCCGGGGTCCTCCCCCCACTGACGGCGACACACATTTGAGACGCAGGGGCTGTGGTCCCTGTGGTTTTTTCTTTCATTTTCCTTTTTTACTTCCTGTTCTAATGCACAAGAAGACACCAAAGAAAAGGAAACGTTCCTATCTGATCATTCCGTTCTGCCATTATACAGTGAAGAATTCAGAATTCCATCATATCCTTGCACATTCATCATCGTGATCATTTCTTGGGACATTTCCATCCTCCCAGAAGAAGAAATAGAAAGGAAACAGGGAAAAACTGCGCACACATCTTTACCCTTACGCCTCCCTACTTTCTTTGATTGTGAGCATTCCCAACTACATTGATTTTAATATCTGTTCCCTCTCATCGTCATTTCTATTCCATGTGTCCTACCAGTCTGCCGACAAGGTAGCTAAAGGGAGCCAGGGCCCGATGGTGCGTTCCGGGGCCAGGGAACCCCTGGGGTTCCATGACCCGCAGAAGCTGCCACCGCCCTGTCGGCCAGGCGACTTGGCAGTGGGCGGGGCATCCTGCTCAGCACCACCTCCCCGGGCTCCTCCCCCCACTGACTGTGACAGACCTTTCTGAGCAGGGGTTGGTGTCCCTGTGAGTTTTTTCTTTGATTTCCTTCTCTCAAGTCCCAGAACACACCAAAGGAAGGGAAACATTCCTAATTTGCTCATTCCATTCTGCCATTATACAATGAGTAATTCAGGATTTCATCACATCCCTGCACTTTCATCATCATGATCGTTGCTTGGGACACTTTCCTCCTCTCAGGAGGAGAGATAGAAAGGAAACGGAGAAAAACTGCATGCACATCATAGCAATTTCACCTCCTTCCTTTCTTTGAATGCTAGCATTCCCAACTACATTGATGTTAACTATTTTTCCCTCCATTAGTCATTTTTATGCCATAAGACACAGGGATTGGTCTCTGTCTGTCAGAAGCCCGGGCCCGATGGTGCGCTCCGGCACCGGAGCCCACCTGAGTGTCCGTGACCCGCAGTTGCCACAACCGCGCTGTCAGCCTGGCGCCTGGACCGTGGGCGGGGCCTCCTGCATATCCCCACCTCCCCAGGCTCCAAGCCCCTCTGAATGCGACAGACATGTGTGACGAAGGGGTTGTGGTCCCTGTGACGTGTTTTGTTTTCGTGTTTTCCTTCCTTTTCTCAAGTACCAGAAGACACCAAAGAAAAAGAATCTTTCCTATTTTGATCATTCCCTTCTGCGGTTATTCAATGAGGAGTTCAGAATTTCATCACATCACGCGTTCATCATTGTGATCATTTCTTGGGACATTTCCATCCTCCCAGAAGGAGAAATCGAAAGGAAACAGGGAAAAACTCCTCACACACCATAGCCCTTACGCCTCCCTCCTTTTTTTGATCCCGAGCATTCCCAACTACATTGATTTTAACATCTGTTCCCTCTCTTCATCATTTCTATTAAATACGTCCTACCTGTCTGCTCACAAGGTGACTAAAAGGAGCATCAGACACAGGGACTGGCCACTGCCAGTCAGGAGCCCGAGCCCTATGGCGGACTCTGGCTCCAGGGAACCCTCTGGGTTTCTCTGACCCGCAGGTGTCGCCACCGCCCTGTCGGCCGGGCCCGCTGTGCTGTGGGCTGGGCCTCCTCCTCAGCTCCACCTCCCCGGGCTCCTCCTCCCACTGATGGCGACACACATTTGTGACGCAGGGTCTGTGGTCCCTGTGGTTTTTTCTTTCATTTTCCTGTTTTACTTCCTGTTCTCATGCACCAGAAGACACCAAAGAACAGGAAACGTTCCTATCCTGATCATTCCGTTCTACCATTATACAGTGAAGAATTCAGAATTCCATCATATCCTTGCACATTCATCATCGTGATCATTTCTTGGGACATTTCCATCCTCCCAGAAGGAGAAATAGAAAGGAAACAAGGAAAAACTGCGCACACATCTTTACCCTTATGCGTCCCTCCTTTCTTTGATTGTGAGCATTCCCAACTACATTGATTTTAATATCTGTCCCTCTCATCGTCATTTCTATTCCATGTGTCCTACCAGTCTGCCGACAAGGTAGCTAAAAGGAGCATCAGACACAGGGGTTGGCCTCTGCCTGTCAGGAGCCAGGGCCCAATGGTGCGTTCCAGGGCCAGGGAACCGCCTGGGGTTCCATGACCCGCAGAAGCTGCCACCGCCCTGTCGGGCAGGCGACTTGGCACTGGGCGGGGCATCCTGCTCAGCTCCACCTCCCCGGGCTATCCCCCCAGTGACTTCGACACACATTTTTGACGCAGGGTCTGTGATCCCTGTGTTTTTTTCTTTCAGTTTCCTGTTTTACTTACTGTTCTCAAGCACGAGAAACACCAAAGAAAAGAAAACGTTCCGATCCTGATCATTCCGTTGTACCGTTATACAATGAGGAATTCAGAATTCCATCACATCCTTGCACATTCATCATTGTGATCATTCCTTGGGACATTTCCATCTTCCCAGACGGAGAAATAGAAAGGAAACAGGGAAAAACTGCACACATACCGTAGCCCTTATGCCTCCTTCCTTTCTTCGATCACGAGAATTCCCAACGACATTGATTTTAACATTTGTTCCCTCTCTTCCTCATTTCTCTTCCATACGTCCTACCTGTCTTCTGACAAGGTAGCTTAAAGAAGCATCAGACACAGGGATTGGCCTCTGCTGGTCAGAAGCCCGGGCCCGGTGGTGCACTTCCGGCACCGGAGCCTCCCTGGGTTTTCCTGACCCGCAGGTGCCGCCACCGCCCTTTAGTCAGGGCGACTGGGCAGTGGGCGGGGCCTCCTGCTCAGCACCACCTCCCCGGGCTCCTCGCCCAACTGACTGAGACACACATTTGTGGCGCAGGGGATGTCGTCCCTGTAGTTTTCCCCTTCATTTCCGTGTTTTATTTACTGTTGTCAAGCACCAGAAGATGCCAAACAATAGAAACTTTCCTATCCTGATCATTCCGTTCTGCCGTTATACAATGAGGAATTCAGAATTCCATCACATCCTTGAACATTCATCATCATGATCATTTCTTGTGACATTTCAATCCTCCCAGAAGGAGAAATAGAAAGGACACAGGGAAAAACCGCATACACACCGTAGCCCTTATGCCTCCCTCCTTTCTTTGATCGCGAGCATTGCCAACCTCATTGATTTTAGCATCTGTTCCATCTCTTCCTCATTTCAATTCCATGCGTCCTACCTGTCTTCTGACAAGGTAGCTAAAAGGAGCATCAGACACATGTACTGGCCTCTGCCTGTCAGGTGCATGGGCCCGATGGTGTTCTCCAGCGCCAGGGAACCCCGTGGGAATCCCTGAACTGCAGGTGCCGCCACAGCCCTGTCGCCCAGGCGGCTCGGCAGAGGGTGAGGCCTACTGCTCAACTGCACCTCCCTAAGCTTCTCCCCCCACTGACTGAGACACAGGTTTGTGACGCAGGGTCTGTGGTGCCTGTGGTTTTTTCTCTCATTTTCGCGTTTTACTTACTGTTCTCAAGCAACAGAAGACACCAAAGAAAAGGAAACTTTCCTATCCTGATCATTCCGTTCTGCCATTATACAGTGAGGAATTCAGAATTCCATCATATCCTTGCACATTCATCATCGTGATCATTTCTTGGGACATTTCCACCCGCCCAGAAGTAGAAATAGAAAGGAAACAGGGAAAAACTGCGCACATCCCTTTGCCCTTATGCCTCCCTCCTTTCTTTGATTGTGAGCATTCCCAACTACATTGATTTTAATATCTGTTCCCTCTCATCGTCATTTCTATTCCATGTGTTCTACCAGTCTGCTGACAAGGTAGCCAAAAGGAGCATCAGACACAGGGATTGGTCTCTGTCTGTCAGGAGCCAGGGCCCGATGGTGCGTTCCGGGGTCAGGGAACCCCCTGGGGCTCCATGACCCACAGTAGCTGCCACCACCCTGTCGGCCAGGCGACTTGGCAGTAGGCAGGGCATGCTGCTCAGCACCACCTCCCCGAGATCCTCTCCCCACTGACTGAAACAGATCTTTCTGACGCAGGGGCTGGTGTTCCTGTGATTCCTATCTTTGATTTCATTCTCTCAAGTACCATAAGACACCAAAGGAAAGGAAACATTTCTACTTTGCTCCTTCCCTTCTGCCGTTATACAATGAGTAATTCAGGATTTCATCACATACCTGCACATTCGTCATCATGATCGTTTCTTGGGACACTCTCCTCCTCTCAAGAGGAGAGATAGAAAGGAAACGGAGAAAAACTGCATACACACCATAGCCCTTTCACCTCCCTCCTTTCTTTGATCGCTAGCATTTCCAACTACATTGATTTTGACATGTGTTCCCTCTATTTCTCATTTTTATTCCATACGTTCTGCCTGTCTGTTGACAAGGTACATAGAAGGAGCATCAGACACAGAGATTGGCCTCTGCCTGTCAGAAGCCCAGGCCCGATGGTGCGCTCTGGCGGAGCCACCCTGGCTGTCCGTGACCCGCAGTTACCGCCACCGCCCTGTCGACCTGGAGGCAGGGCAGTCGGCAGGGCCTCCTGCTCATCCACACCTCCCCGGGCTCCTCCCCACTCTCACTGCGACAGACATTTGTGACGAAGGGACTGTGGTCCCTGTGAAGTTTTGGTTTGTCTTCGTGTTTTCATTCCTTTTCTCAAGTGCCAGAAGACACCAAAGACAAGGAACCTTTCCTATTTTGATCATTCCGTCCTGCCGTTATTCAATGAGGAGTTCAGAATTTCGTCACATACTTGCACGTTCATCCTCATGATCACTTCTTGGAACTCCTCCATCCTCTCAGAAGGAGAAATAGAAAGGAAACAGGGAAAAACTGCGCATATACCATAGCCCTTACGCCTCCCTTCTTTCTTTGATCACTACCTTCCCAATTCCTTTGATGTTAACCTTTGTTCCCTCTCTTACTCATTTTTATGCCATACGTTCTACCTGTCTATTGACAGTGTGGATAAAGGGAGCCTCATACACAGGGATTGGCCTCTGCCTGTCAGATGCCCGGCCCAATGGTCTGCTCCGGCACCGGAGCACAATCTGGATTCCCTGACCCGCAGTTGCTGCCACTGCCCTATCTGCCGACCGGGCGGCTGGGCCGTGGGCGGGGTCTCCTGCTCAGCCCCTCCTACCCGGTCTCCTCACCTCTCTGACTGCGACAGACATGTGTGACGAAGGGACTGTGGTCCCTGTAACATTTTGTTTTGTTTTCATGTTTTCCTTCCTTTTCTCAAGTACCAGAAGACACCAAAGAAAAGGAAACTTTCCTATTTTGATCATTCCCTTCTGCCGTTATTCAATGAGGAGTTCAGAATTTCATCACATCCTTGCACGTTCATCATCGTGATCATATCTTGGGACATTTCCATCCTCCCAGAAGGAAAAATCGAAAGGAAACAGGGAAAACTGCTCACAAACGGTAGCCCTTATGCCTCCCTCCTTTCCTTGATCGCGAGCATTCCCAACTACATTGATTTTAACATCTGTTCCCTCTTTTCCTCATTTCTATTCCATACGTCCAACCTGTCTGCTGATAAGGTAGCTAAAAGGAGCACCAGACACAGGGCTTGCCCTTTGGATCATACAAGATAGTTATTTCATTTCACAGAATGTTCTGTAATATATATTTATCTGAACTTTTCCTAATGATTATATTCAAGTTGGGCATTTTGGTAGTAATGTTACAGAGTTAATATATTTCTTACTACATCATATTAGGAGGCACATAATGTTGATTTGTCCCTATTTCAGTGTAACTAACTGTGATCACCTAGTTTACATGATATCCATCAGGGCTATCCACTGTAAATTTACTGTTTCCCCTGTGTAATTCATGATTAATTTATAGGGAACTATTTTGATATGATATAAATACCTTGTTCTATGTCATACTTCTATATTACATCTATATTTACTACTTGAAATTCTATTTGGTGAAGAGTTTCATCCTTTCTGCATTGTATTAATATAATACTTTATCATTGTCAGTGAGCAATATATTCAATGCTATTATTATTATTATTCCTACTACTACTAATTTGTCTTACACTTGACAAACAGGAGCCCTTTACATCTGTATCTTAAGCCTTTTAAGTTATGACCCCATCACCCTTTGAAAACTTAATTTCTGGAACGGTAGGATGCTGCAGACATATCTTATACTTTATCTCCCTGTTTTAGTTGGCTGAAGCTGATGAAATGCAATATACGAGAAATGGACTGGCTTTTAACAATGGGGTTTTATTAGCTACAATTTGTAATGGCAAGGCCATGAAACTGTCCAAATTAAGTCACTGACAGGATAATACATTCTCTGAAGGAAGGCTGCTGGCATTTAGGAAACCTCTGTCAAATGGGAAGGCACATGGCTGGCATTTGTTTGTCCTTATTTTGTGGGATTTCTTGCTTTCATTTTCTGGCTTCAGTGACTTTCTTGGCTTCTCCATGGGCTTTTCCCCTATATGCTCTCTTGGCTTTTTCTGTACTTTTCCCTCTCATAAAGGGTGCCTGTAAAATGATTAAGACCCATCTTGGATGGTCCATTTCACATCTCAGTTGAAATAACCCAACCAACAGATTCCACCCACAATATGTCTGCACTCACAGGAATGAATTTTAAGAGGCTGGCCTTTTCTGGGAGACATAAGAACTCCAAACCACCACACTCTCTTGACCCTGGAATCAGCCTATTCTTGAAAGATGTCTGGTTCATTTTAGTGGAGAATGAAATTTTGAAATCAAGATCTGGGCACCATTTTGTTCATTTCTACTACTGAGTCAATGGTACTAGGACTTTTCAGGGTATAGATATAGATATATCTCTGTCTTTATCATCTGTATCTCTATCACTACCTCTATACTATTTATTTATGAACATACACACAAATATCTATATCTATTACTTATTTTCTGTAAGTGTAATATATATGTTAAAAATAAAAACGTTCGTACTCATATATACAAATCCAATCCAATAAACCACAGGGTACATTCTATACTTATTCTATATCATATTTGCTACTGCCTTTTCCAATTATGAGAAATCCAGATCTCATTAGCATTTATATTTTTATTCAAACCAAAAATTCACAAAACAATATTTTGAAATTGTTTAGCCATAATCACGTGAAAAGCTGACATACAAAAAGTTTATTATTATATACAATTCCTTATGATTTAAAATTTATGTACATTGTATATTATTGACTTACTGCTGGTTAACAAATTAGGCCAATAATTAACAGCTTAAACAAGCAATAATGATTTACTACCTCTCATGGTTTCTATGGTTCAGAAATTCCAGGGCTTAATTGGACTGTTTGCTCCATGTCTCTTATGAGGTCACAGATAGATGTTTTCCTGCCTGTAGTCATTTGAAGGTTAAACGAGCCTCCAAGGAGGCTTATCTGCATGACTATTCATAGGAGGCCTCAATTTCTCTCCCCAAAGCTAACTGAATGTCTTGATGACATGTCAGTTGACTTCCCCAAGAGCAAGTGATCCAAGGGAACAAGGTGGAAACCACAAAGCCTTTTAGGAACTAGCCTTGAAAGTTATATTCCATAATCTCCACTGTATTCTGTTGATTCCACAAACTAGCCATTATTCAATGAGGGGGTGATCAGGAAACAAGGATCTTTGGAGATTGACTATTCCATAGAGAAACATACAAATCTTAAGTGTGTAATCAGATGCCTTCTGTCCCATGCATATATCCATGAAGCCCACATCCCAATAAAAATAGATGATAGCTTAGTCACTCCATATAATTCAATTCTGTCACTTTTCATTTTCACTTCCAAAACAACCACTTTTCTAATTTTTTGCACTATAGATCAGTATTGTTTTTGAAAAACTTCACACATGGGATCATGAAGTTGTATTATTATTACATGGATTGTATCTCAGATGCACAGCTCATCGCCATGCAATTTAGGGGACATATATGTAAAAATATGTGAACTGCAAGAAAGTATCTTTGGACAAGTATCAAACTGATAGGATTTGGTTTTAGTCAATCCAATATTCATCAATATGATATTATGTGTTAAAGACACTGATTTTGATTTGAAAACTTTGAGTCCCATAGAAATAGCTTAATGGCTAATCTATTTCTACCTTCAAAGCAATTATCATAGAGAAAAATAGCTATATGTGCCTCTTCACTTATAATGTTTTCAGAAGTCTTCTAATGGAATGTACCATATAGTCAGTGTATATTCAGATATATGCTATATTGTTATGATCAAATCACAATTTGTTTTTTACAATGCTCAACATAAACTATATTTGACCCACACATTTTCACAAAAACTGATACTAATTTTTTGGAGGATAAGGTGGAATCTGAGAAAGGTGTTAATATTGATCAAGGACATTATGAGTGTAAATCAAAACAATCTGATTTAGTGTCAAGACCTTGATTTTGAGATGTCTGTATATTGGACACAATGATACTGTCTGGAGAAAAAATGAATAAAACACATTCTCCTTCCTCAAAGAAGAAAAATCAAACCTGTATTATACCTGCTATATCTTTAGAAAATACAGAGTCACTGATACATGGTAGCAGCTCAATAAGTGCATATTAAATGAATGAGCATGTATGTATATCCTTTAAATCTTTCTGATAAGTAACTGCATATACTTTTAGGTTTAGTTTGATGTAAATGGCAAAAAATGAATACATGGACATAAAACAATGTTTTAGGAGAATAAAACAATTATTTTAAGAGTAAGTCGAATTATTTTTTACTGCATATAACAAGTTCCATATATGTATATGTGTATGAACATGGGTGTATGTTTAAAAAACCTATTTAATCAGTTCTTCCCAGCCATCAGCACAGGCTAATACATTTAGTGAATAATAGTAAAATAATATAAAATGAAAACAACACAAACATGACTGATTGAATTGAATATTTTGAAAGGATGTTTGGAATGGGCAGTGATATTTAGAAATTTTCCAAATAATTAGTCCAATTTGTAAATTTCTGCAACTGATGTCGAATATCATCTTCATATGTTACTATGCATTATTCTAGTATCCATACACTTTATTTCAAACTTAAAAAAGAAAAGTTTCCACATAAATATATTCATCTTCTTGATATCCATTTTTTACTTGATTTCACTTAATTGAGAGTATTGACCAGTTTGACAGAAACTTTTAGTTTGCAAAAGCTGCCAGAATGCAAAATACCAGAAGCAGAATGGCTTTTAAAAGGGGGATTTATTAAGTTGCAAGTTTCCAGTCTTAAGGCCGTGAAAATGTCGAAATTAAGGCAAGGCTATAAAAATGACCAAACTAAGGCACCTGATGAAGATAACTTGGTTCAAGAAGGCTGATGATGTTCAGGGTTTCTCTCTCAGCTGAAAAGGCACGTGGTGATGTCTGATAGATTTCTCTACGTGCTTCATCAACAGCTTCCCTGGGGTGTTTTCTTTATGCATTACCAAAGGTCTCTGGCTGTGTGGGCTCTGTTGGTTCTAAGCTTTTTTCCAAAATGGTTTCCTCTTAAAGGGCTCCGGTAAAGTAACCCCACCCTGAATGGGTGGAGACACCTCTCCTCAGAAACCATGCAATCAAAATTACCACCTACAATTGAGTGGGTCACTCCTCCTTGGAAGCAATAAAATGATCGTACCCGGCAATATTGAATGACAATTAAAGGACATGGGTTGTCTGGTGTAAATAATAACTTCAAACCAGCACAGTTATATTGTACAGTTTTATTGTGTATTTACTATCAATGTTGCAGAGAATGGCAGGTGAGGAGCATGGCATTTAATACAATGATAGGTACCTATTCTTAGTTTGGTTTTGTTCACCTTTAATTACTGACCTCACTTCTTTTGTGAATGCAACATGTAAATTATTTTCACAGAGATGTCACCCTGAAGACACTGGACATGGAAAGACTCATTCAGTTGATAGATAATAAAACTAAATGAAAAGATATCCAGGTCTCACAGGAATACATACATAAGGCCAGCTGCAGTGTTTATATTAGTACTCCTGCAGAAATAATTTTTCCAAAGTATTCCTTGGCCACATCGAAAAGTGAGTGGCAGCAAATCCAAGGGCTGTGCATATCCAGCCTTGCTTGGAAGAAAGTAACTGAATTAGTGAGCTATTGGGGATTGGGTACTATTCCCCACAAATCATGTTCCAGTCATAATACCCAAACCTGTGGGTGTGAATTCATTTGTAAAGAGAATCCTTAAAGATCCTATTAAAATGAGGTCAAATTGAATCATGGTAGGACTTATTCAATATTAGTGGAGTCCTTCAAAAGCAAAATCATTGCACCTACAAGTGGAAGCCTTAAGGTAGACAGAGAGAGGCTGACCCCTATTAGAGGCCTCTATTAGAGGCAGGGACATAGAGCCATTAATTCACTGCTAGAACATTAACAGACTTCAGGGAAAACATGCTTTCTGATATCTTGATTTTGGATACCTATCCTAAAAAGGATAAGAGACACTAAATTTATATTGTTTAAGACAACCCGTACTATGCTATTTGTCATAGCAACCCTGACAAACTAAGACTGACAAAAATATGAAATTCCTTAGGAAGCATTTTTTTCCTGGGGCCATGGTATGTGCAGGCTGGATCCAATCAGGGTGAAAACTCTGTAGTCTGTCATTATCTTCTTGTTAATGCTCACCAAAGAATGTTGTTTCTGGACCCAAAAATTTAAGTATGAATTAAAAGAACCCACTGACTGTACAATTTTGATGACTGCATGGTATGTGAATATGTAATATATCAATGAAATTGCATTAAAATTATTGCAAAATAAATAATGTAACACACCCAGGTACCCACCATCCAGATTTCATAAATGTTAATCTATTCTATTTGTGGCATATAATTGTTTCACCATAAATTAAATGTAAATGCAGTAGAACCTCTACTTTCATCAAATTCTCTTCTTCCTGCCTTGCTGCCCCCAAGTAGAAATTGCCATTTAGTTTTTCTATTCATTTATTTTTTACGTACACATCTGTAATCCTAATAATATGTAGATGAATGAGAGCAGAGGAGTAACCTTTAAATAATGTGTGTGACTATGATGGTTTTAGATTATAAACCAGAACGATCTCATAGTCCAGGTCCCAGAGACAAGTGGCAGCTTCCCACAAGTATTTTTCTGAAATGTACAATGGCCATTAACAATGTAATAATAATAATCGCATGGTGTCAGTATTCTTTTATTTAATAATGTTGGTTAGATGAGGCTTTAAAAGCACCCTCATTCAAGGATTAACATCATAAATAAGATACTTGCAAATTAATAAATTAACTATGTAATAATTTTTTAAAAATATGAATTCTTTTTTCTATTTCATTCCAACATTTATTTTCTAAGGGTTTTCTTTCTATATTTTATTGACTTTTGTCTTTCTCAGTCCAAACTAATCACTATATTTTCAATGTTCCTCACTCCCTTTTTTACTATGCAAGTATGAGTAGAAATATGGTTATAATTTCTTTTCTAAATTTGTCATTAAGAAACTTCTGTCCTCTGATATCTGCTTTTCTGTTTCACATTTCAAACCACAAATTATCTCCTATTTTTTTAAGAGTGTGGCTTCCAAAATTTAAACACATGAGAAATGACATTTTACTTGTTGATTAAATTTCATGCAAACATTCCTTTAATTATCTATTATACAAAACTATATTGTAGATTAAGCATTTTTCTTTGCAAAGGTGATGTAAAAGCCCTCACAGGGCCTGGTTATGATTTAAGAATATAATGAAAATTACAATACATTAAATGCAATGTACACTGTGTTCAGAGTGCTTTCCTGGTTAGGGAATCTTGAAGGATGCATGGGAAACTCTTATTTACAGCAAAATATAGGGAACATTGCAATCACAGCTTATATGAGGCATCAGATATCTGCATATGGCTAGAGGAATTGCTATGGGGCTGGAAGACAGTGCTGAATGCAAGGAAGCAAGGAGACAAACATAAGGCTGGATAGATAAGGAAGAGAAGAAGAACCTTGTTGACAGACTGCGATAGTTTCCCTGTCTAGGGGGAAAAAATAAGGAAATTTAGAGGGAATTCCAGGAAATGTTTGGGCAAATTTTCTTATATGTGCGATCATTTGGCTAAGTGTAAAACTTAGACTGGGGTATATCAGCTCTTCTCTGCCTATGATATGAAGTACACAAGTTAATCCCTATTATGGTCTTATGAGGTAGACCTTATAATTATCCCATTTTAATATTTGAGAATTTGATGCATAAATTTCAGTACTTGTCTTAGGTCACAAAACTGGTAGAAGTTGGTGCCAGAATTCAAACTCATTTTGACAGATGAGAGAATAAATGTGAATTTGTTATAAGTGATTTTCCCCAGGTAGTAGGATTAGGGGAAGATTAGAAAAGACTGACCAACTCCTCAGTATGCTTCATTACACTTTGTATTCTGTGGCACATGCATAGATTCCATTTTATAAAGTATTGATGTTTATTTGAAACATAAAGGGATGGAAAATAGGAAAAAAGATTCAATTTAATTCTTCATGTAAGAGCTACAAATGGAAGAAAAACACCCTTCTGGCTCTATTGGCCTTTGCAAGTCATACCTTCTTGATAAGCAGTGATAATAAATCAGAATGCTGGCCTTGGGGAAAATCACAGGCTGTGGAAAAGTACCCTCCCTTTTCCACATGGAGAAGCAGGCTCTGTATGAAAGAATACACATTTCCTTTTATACTTTTGTCAACACAAAAAAA
Source organism: Tamandua tetradactyla (assembly GCF_023851605.1). NCBI lineage: Eukaryota > Metazoa > Chordata > Mammalia > Pilosa > Myrmecophagidae > Tamandua > Tamandua tetradactyla. The sequence goes on from NW_027518271.1 coordinate 209,593, forward strand.
TCACTTTCTTCTGGTGTTTTTGTCTCAGAGACCAGTTCCAAACACTGCCCTTGAAGGTACCTCTATTGTCCCTCAGGCTCTGGATTACACCTTATGGATGTGCTTAATATCCCATGTTTCACAAAGACCACAAAGGATTGGGGAAGGCATGAATTAAATCATCTATGTAAATATTTAACAAATCACCCAGACACCAGGCAGCTCTGCATAAGTTTTTCTATTTTCTTAAACCCCAGTCTACAAATATATGTCATATTATTTATCCATTCACTGGATGATGGATGCTTGGGTTGCTTCCATTTTTTGGCAATTGTGAATAATGCTGCAATGAAATTGGTGTACACATCTCTATTTGAGTTCCCACTTTCATTTCTTTTAGTTATGTGTCTGGAAGAAGAATTACCATAACATATGGTTATTCTATACTTAGCTTTCTGAGGAACCACCAAACTCTTCCATAGTGGCCATGGCATTTTATGTTCTCAACAGTGAAGAATGAGTGTGATTATTTTGCTAGATCGTCTGTCACTTGTAATTTTATGTCTTCAAAGAGTAGCTATTCCGGTGGGTGTGTAATGATATCTCATTGTCATTTTCACTTCCATTTCCCTAAAAGCTAGTGACATTGAGTATCTTATCATGTATTTTTTTTAGCCATTTACATATCTTCTTTGGAGAAATGTTTATTCAAGTATTTTCCCCATTTTTATTGTGTCATTTGTCTTTCCAATGTTGAGTTGTAAAAGTTCTTTATTATTCTGGATATTGAATATTTATTGCAGATGTGTTTTCAAAATATTGAATCTGAATGAATAGGCTTTCTTTATTTTGTGATAGAGTCCTTTGATCACAAAAGCTTTTAATTTTGATGAAATCTCATCTAACTACTTTTTTATTTTGTTGTTTGTGCTTTTATAGTAATGTCTAGGAAACAAATGTCTAACATAAGATCCTGAAAATTCTTACATCCATTTTAATCAAAGAGTTTTATTATTCTGATTCTTACAATTAAGTTCTTTGATCCATTTTGAATTAATTTTGGTGTATGCTCTGAGATAGGGTTTTTCCTTCATTTTATTACATATGGATATTTAGTGTTCCCTGCACCATTCATTGAGGAGAAAAATATTTACCAATTGAGTAGACTTGGTATTTTGTCAAAAATTGATTGACCATAGATCAGATGGTGTATTTCTGAATTCTTAAGTTTTATTCCACTGGTCTATATCACAAAACTTGTGCCAGTACAATGCTGTTTTGATGCTTGAAACTTTGTTATAATCTTTAAATTCAGGAAGTGTGAGTCCTCCAAATTCATTCTCCTTCTTCAAAATGGTTTTGGCTATTTTGGGCCTATTATATTTCCACAAAAAATTGATAATTGTACCCCAGAGAAGACATGTGATTTAATCCTTACTCAATATTGCTGGTTGGAATCTTTTTTATTGTTTCCATGGAGAAGTGACCCACCCAAATGTTAGTGGTAACTATTGATTAGATGGGTTCCATGGAGATGTGTCTCCATCCATTCAAGTTGGGGTTGCTTACTGGAACTCTTCAAGAGGGAACCATTTTAGAGAAAGCTTAGACCAACAGAGCCTGCACAAAGACCTGTGGAGATCCATAAAGAAAATGCCCCTGGGGAAGGCTTTGAAGAAGCCTAGAAAGAAAGCTAGCAAACATTGTCATGTGCCTTTGCAGCTGAGAGAGAAACCCTGAACATCATCGGTCTTCTTGAGCCAAGGTATCTTTTCCTGAATGCCTTAACTTGGGCATTTTTATAGGCCTCCCCTAATTTGGATATTTTCACAGCCTTAGAATTGTAAACTTGCAACTTAATACATTCTCTTTTTAAAAGCTGTTCTTTCTGGTATATTGCACTCTGGCATTTTGGAAACTAATAGTTTTGAATATATAAGTCATTTTGGACACAATTAGATATCTTAACAATCTTTAGTCTTTCAACCTATGAGCATGTGATGTTCATCCACTTATTAACAGGTTTTTGATTTCTGGTAGCCAAGCTTTTGCTCCCTGTGTAAGTCTTATACACATTAAGTTAATTTTAGTCCTACTTTGTGCTTCTTTTAATTACCATTGTGAATGGAATTATTTCCTTTTTACCTTTTTTGATTTTTCATTACTATTTCATAGAAGCACTATTGATGTTTGCTGATCTCATACTCCAACAATTCCTTAATTAATTTGCTAGCTGTAGTAAATTTGTTGTAGTTTTTTTCAGGACTTTCTATATACAGCACCATGAAATATTCAAATAGTGAAATTCTTATTTCTTTTTTTTAAATTTTTAAATTTTATTTTTTTAAATACCAAAAACACAAAAGAAATGCAAACATTCCTACTTTGATCATTCTGTTCTGCATATATAATCAGTAATTCACAATATCATCACATAGTTGCATATTCATCACATAATCATTTCTTGGGACATTTGCATCCATTCAGAAAAAATAAATAAAATGAAAACAGATAAAACAATTATGCATACCATACCTATCACCCCTCCCTTTCATTGATCACTAGTATTTCAAAACTAAATTTATATTATTTGTTCTACCCATTATTTATTTTTATTCATATGTTCTACTCATCTATTGACCAGGTAGATAAAAGGAGCGTCAGACACAAGGTTTTCACAATCACGCAGTCACATTGTGAAAGCTATATCATTATTCAATCATCATCAAGAAACATGGCTATTGGAGCACAGCTCTACATTTTCAGGCAGTTCCCACCAGCCTCTCCATTATATCTTGAATAACAAGGTGATATCTACTTAATGCATAAGTTCTGTGATTTGTTTTTTCAGGCTTTCAATTTCTCCTTTTGTTCATTCCTTATCTTCTTTATAACCTCCCTCAGTTAATTGATTTGATTTTTGATGAGGTTTTAAATGTCTGTTAGTACATTCTGAATTAATTGTTTCAACTTCTGTATCTCCTTTGAATTGTTGGTTTGTTCCTTTGACTTGGCCATATCTTCAATTTTCCTTTTGTGATTTGTTATTTTTTGCTGGCATCTAGGCATTTAATTACCTGAATTAGTTTATTCTGGAGATTGCTTTCACTTTTTTTACCTATTGTTTTCTTACTGGATGAATTTGTTGTCTATCTGTTCTTTGACATTCAGTTCAGCTTTTTCTGGACCACTAGCTTAGGTTTTGTTTAACAGAAGACAAATTTTCAGTTCTTGTTTCTTTGTTTCTTGCCTTGCCAGTATGGTGCCTTCCCACCCACCCCACCCTTCAGAGGGTCTACTTAGGTATTATAGGCCTAAGTCAGATTTTTCCAGACCAAACTGGCTTCCTATCAGGAGGGAAGATTCACCTGCATTGGTTTTCCCTGAGGTTGAGACCCAGCAGGTTGAAAGGCTTTCCTGTGAAGTCTCTGGACTCTATTTTTCTTATCCTGCCCAGTATGTGGTGCTTGTCTGCTTGAAGGTCCCACCAGCATAAGATGATGTGGTTCCTTTAACTATGGCAGACTCTCCCTGCTGGAGGAGTAGTGGAGACAGAGGAGAGGTTGTAGGCTGGTTTTAATGGCTTTAAATTACCAAACCCTGGTGTCTGAGTTTCTTAAGGGAGGGAGTCCACCTGAGTTGAGCTTCACCCCTCCCCTGGTAAAGGCACAGGCTCCAGACAAGCCCTCAAACGAGCTTGTTTCTGCCTATGCCTGGGGCAGTTGCAGACTGAGAAGCCCTTGTAGAAACACAGCCACAAAAAACCCGTTTATTTTTTTCTCTCTCTTTTTTCTGTCAGCTCTGCCCCCTTGGCAGTGGGGCAAAAATGAGTGACCTCTGCTTTGAATAGGTTCACCTGAGCTGGGGGCCTATTTTTAGTAGTCAGAATTTGTTAATTAATTACACAATTGGGGTTTGGTTGGGCTCAGCCCTGCTGCTGGTAAAGTCTCTCCTTTCCCCTCTGGGAAGCAGCTTGTGGGGGAGGCATGCTAGCCACCATGAGCTGGGGAACTCACAGTTCTGGTGGGGCTCACAGCTGGTCCAGCTGGTCCAGACTGGGGTACACTGTGTGTCTGGTCACTGAATTGGCCCCAGGAGCTGTTCTGTACTGTTTCTGGTTATTTACTAGCTGTTCTGGATGACAAACTAAATTGTGCACATTGCTAAGCTGCCATCTTAATTTTTATATCTTTCTATCTAATGGGTGCCTTTTATTTCTCTTTCTTGCCTAATTTCTCTGACTCGACCATCTAGCACAATGTTGAATAATTGTAGTGACAGTAGGCATCCTTTTCTTGTTCCAAATCTTTGAAATAAAGCATTCTGTCTTTCATTATTGAATATGATGTTAGCTGTGAATTTTTCTTATATCAAAAACTCATCATATTGTGGAAGTTTTATTCTGCTCCTATTTTTCAATAAGTTTTTATAAGAAAGGATGTATGATTTTGTCAAATGTATTTTATGCAACAATTGAGAGGATCATTTGTTTTACTTCCATTCATTTTGTTAATTTGGTTTATTAATTGATTTTATTTATTTATTTATTTTACATGGGTAGGCACTGGGAAATGAACCTGGGTCTCCAGTATGGCAGGCAAAAACTCTGCCATTTATCCACTGTGGCCCTTAATTGATTTTTTTATGTTGAAACACGCTTGCATACCTAAGATAAAATCCACTTTGTGTGTAATTTTTTTAATGTGTTCTTGGATTCAAATTGCAAGTGAGTTTTTGTGAAAATGTTTGCACCTCAATTCATAAGAGTTATTAGACTATGATTTTCTTTTGTTGTAGTATCTTTACCTGGTTTTGGAATTAGGGTAAGGATGGCATCACAGAGTTAGGCAGTGATCCTTCTTATTCAGTGTTCTGAGGAGTTTCAACAGTACGATATAAATTCTTCTTTGAATATTTGGTAGAATTCACTTGTGAAGTTATCTGATCCTGGGCTTTTCTTTTTTGTGAGGTTTTGCTGACTGATTCATTATCTTTACTTTTAATTGTTCTGCTGAGATCTTCCATTTATTCTAGAATAAACATAGGTTTTTCTTGTTTTTCTAGGACTTTATCCATTTCATATAATTTGTCAATTGATAGGCATAGAGTAGTTCACAATCTCCTGTTATAATTTTTTCGTTTCTGTAGTGTTGCTGGTAATATGAACCATCTCATCTCTGAATTCAATTGTTTGCACTGCCTGTCTTTTTTTCTTTGTCAATCTAGTTGGGGTTTGTCTATTTTATTGATCTTTTTAAAAAATCAATTTTTGTTTTGTTAATACTCTGTATTGCTTTTTAATTCTGTATTTATGCTCTAATATTTTATTATTTCTTCACTTCTGCTCACTTTGGTATGAGTTTTCTGTTATTTTTCTGCTTCTCCATTTGTGAATTAGGTCTTGATTTTAGCTGTTTCTCCTTTTATGATATTGACATTTAAGACTATAAATTTATTCAGCACTGCCTTCACTGCACTGCACACATTTTAATCAGTTGTGTTTTAATTTCCATTTGCCTCAATAAATTTACTGATTTACCTCATAATTGTTTTTTGTCCCACTTATTTTTTAAGAGGATGTTGTTTAACCACTATGTATTTTGTTTCAATTCTCTACCTGTTACTGATTTCCAGTTAATTACATTTTTGTCAAAGAAGATGCTTTCTATAATTTTATTCTTTTAAAATTCATTGAGTCTTGTTTTGTGATGAAATATGTGCCCTATACTGGGGAATGATTCATGTGCTCTTGAGAAGAATGTATAACCTCATGCTGTGAGGTGCAATGTTCTGTATATGTATGCTAGGTCAAGTTCATTTATTATATTATTAAAATTATGTTTCCTATTTGATTTTTTTAATTTTTAACTTTTTTATTGTATAATATAACATATATTCAAAGCAAAGAAAGAAGAATATGATAATTTCCAAAGCATTCTTCAAAGAATAATTGCAAAACAAATCCCGGAGTTTGTCATAGGTTAGCATTCCATCATCTCTCTTATTGATTTTCTGTGTAGATGTTCTATCTATTAATGAAAGCTGAGTATTGATGGCTCCAAATATTTTTGTAAAGATACATTTTTCTAAACTCTTTTTTTGCCGTGTCTGTCTCACATATTTTGAAATACAATGAAGTGCATATATATTTATAATTGTTATTTCTTCTTTGTTGACTGACACTTTTATTAATATTTAGTCAGTTTCTTTTTCTCCTATAACAGCTTTTTACTGAAGTTCTACTGTTTCTTATATTAGTGTTTATCTTTTTCCATCCTTTCACCGTTTTCAATGTATTTGCCCCTTTGGGTCCAAGGTCAGCCACTTGTAAACAACAAAACAACATATACTTGAAACATGCTTTTTTATCCATTTTGTCAATCTGCATTTTTTGATTGAGGAATTTAACCCATTGATATTCAGTATTTTTACAATGATGGCAAAATTTACTTCAACTATTTAGTCTTTTGGTTTTTATATGTCATGTCTTTTCTGTCATATCTAGTTTTTGTATCACTTTTCCATTATTGCAACCACCTTTTGTGTGGTTTTCTTTTCTATGTAGTTGGTTTTCTGTATTGTATCTGAGTGACCTTTTTCTCACTTTTTATATGTATATTTAAAAAATAATTTCCTTGTGTTTACCCCAGAATTCATATTACACAACTGTATTAGTTTGCAAGCTGCCAGAATGCGATAAACCAAAACTGGAATGGCTTTTCAAAAGGGGAATGTAATAAGTTATAAATTTACATTTCTGAGCCTATAAAATTGTCCAAACTCAGGAGTTTGGGGAAAAATACCTTAATTCAAAGAAGGCTGAATGTCCATGAACACCTCTGCCAGCTGAGTGTTCACTTGGCTGGCATCTCCTGCTCCCTTGCTCCTGGGCCTCATTGATTTCAGCTTCTGCTCCTATGGAGGTTCCTCACTTTGCTTCTCCAAGGTTGGCTGTATCCCTTGGCTTCCTTTTGCTCTCTCCAGCTTCTGGCTTCTTTAACATCTCATGGTGACATCTTCTGGGGTCAAAGTTCTCCAAACATCTATGTCTCTGTTCTCTAAGTGTCAATATCTGTCATCTCTACTCTGAAGTTTCTATTAGCTCTGCCATTTCTGTTGTTTCTGCTCTCACCAAAATGTTTCCTCTTTTAAGGAATTCCAGTAAACATATCAAGAACCACCTGGAATAGGTAGAGTCACATCTCCACCTAAACAAAAAGTCACACCCACAACTGGGCATGCCCCACATCACTGGAGTTAATCTAATCAAAAGTTTCTGCAAAACTACTGAATCAGGATTAAAAGAAATGGCTGCTCCCTCAGGGTAGATCAGGATTAAAATATGGCTTTTCTGGGGTATGTAACACTTTCAAACTGACACAAGAATCTAAATATCTAATTTATGAATTTGAAAAGATACCAACTTAGCTTCAATAGCATACTTGTTTTCTGCTTCCATTATCCCATCTGTTTCCCTTCTTTAAGTTGTTCTGGTCCTATTTTACCTTTTCATATTTTATTTTTCCATTATGAGGAATTATTGCATTTTTTTGTTCAATTTAATACTGTGTCATAGGAGTTAAAGAGCAGAATTGTATATTGAGGATGCAGTACTACTGTATTACATTTACTTCTTTATAAACCTTTACTGAAGATTATTTCTTTAAATATCTCAAAGTCACTCTCTCTGTCTTTTCCTTTCAACCTGCAGAGCTCCCTTTATTAATTCTTTTAGGGCAGGTTTCTTGTTGATGAAAACCCACAGATTCTGCTTATTTGTGAATATTTTAAACTTTCCCTCATTTTTGAAAGATAGTTTTGCCAAGTATAGAATTTTAAGGTGGCAGTTTTAATTTCTTTAAGTACCCTAAGTAAGTCATACAACTGCCTTCTCATTTCCATGGTTTGTGAAGAAATTTCAGTGCTTATTCTTTTTGAAGATCCTTTGTATGTGATGAATTCTTTTCTCTTGTTGCTTACAGAATTCTCTCTTAATCTTTTGGATTTGACATCCTGATATATAGGCATCTCTGAGCAGGTCTATTAGTGTTTATTTTGCTTGGAGTACATTGCATTTATTGGAGTCTCATATTTATGTCATTCATAAGAGTTTAGAAATTTTCAGCTATTATGCTTTCAAATGTTCTTTCTGCTCCCTTTCCCTCCTTGTGTCATTTGGTGACACCAATGTTAAATATGAGTGAATGATTGATGTTACTACTCAAATCTCTAAGACATTCCTCACTGTTATCTATTCCATTCTCTATCTGTTATTATGACTTTATGATTTCAATTTTCCTATCTCTTGGCTCATTGGTCCTTTCTTCTTCCTGTCAAAATATGTAGTAAATGCAGTAGCGCATTTTAATCTCATTATTGTTTTTTTTACATTGAGTGTTGAGGGCTCATTTTTTACTAAGTGCCACTGGGCTTCTATTTACTCCCACTGGCCATGGGATTTTAACTAGTTTGTGCAAAAGAACATATTGAAGATGGAGGCAGACTGCTAAATTCCTTGTAATAAAGTTCAGTTAGCAAGAAATGAGACCTATAAATACCTACCCTATGGATAAATGGGGAATTCTTTAAGGGTATTCAGTTCCACAGAAATTTCCCTGTGAGATAAACCCACAGAAGTCACCTAAATACATGTACCCGTATTGGCTATTCTTTCCCTATTTTACTCTGCCCAATCTCCCCCTTCTCCTCCCTGAGATTATACCCTAAATAAACAACCTGTACATTTGTGCTTGAATCAGGACCTACTTTGAAGGATAAACCTATACAAAACTCTATGACAACTTAATGAAAATTATTGCTTCATTGCACATTATCTTTAAAATAATTAACATTTAAATTCTGAATTATAATCAATACAGAAGTAGTATGCTCTTATCCACATATCTTTTTGATCATTGGCCTATAGAATTGTGAGCTGATCTGAAGTTTACCAAAGCATTAGTAATAGAATAAAAAGACATTTACATTTAACTATTTTCTACTTGACCTTCTCCAATAGGAGAGTTGTTATGCCACAGATCAAAGATCATCACCATGCTCTCACTCCAGCTGAAATGATGCTTTATGTTTCTGCATATCAGTGTCTTCTCAGGCCCTGTGTCTAATAGTCCTTGCAATGTCTGGCTATTGCTTTTTCACAAGAGCACAGTTATATGAGTAAATGGATTAGGTCCTTTAAGGGAAGTTCTAAGTGACAACCACCGTGTATACTAGCCACAGTGTTGCAGAATCCTTAGTTTTAAGGATCCAACTACTTCTTCAGGCAAGATGTTCTGAACCTAAACATTGCTTTGCATTTGAGAAAATAGTAAGGGATCATGAATTTCTACAGTGTCTGCAACTTCAATCTCTCCCTCTTCCATTTACCCTTCTGTGGTTTTTAAATGTTAGGCAGTAGACTTGTTGGCTTCTTGCATATTTTGCCACTAGGATTTTAAGCAGTATTTATCATACCCACATTTGCTTATGAATCAAATCCCATTGGCTATTTATTTGACCTTGATGGCTGTTGAAGTGGTTGAAGTCTACTAGATTCTAGGTGTCAAATAGTGCTATTTGGCTTCTTCAGGGTCCCTGCATTCCATGGATTACAGAGAACAGCTGTGTTTGCATCTTTCTTAAGATCAGTCCTAGCCTACAGAGGAAGACCCCTCTGCACTTTCCTGGTGACATTTTAATCAATACGTCCCAAATGGCCTTGGTGAATTATGTATACTACTCTAGAATATAATCATTTGATGAGACTCTGGCCTTACATAATACATCAATGGCCCAAATCACACTATCATCCTCCAGAAAAACTCAGTAAATTCCACCACACTGACTTTGGCTATTATGTTTTCCAAGCTTCTAAGAACCACCTAGATGTTGGTTTGACATTTGTCCTTAGTTAAGTGTTAAATCTCATAACCTGAGAAAGTACTTATTCAGTCCTATACTCTACTTAAAACTTTTTGCTGATACAGTCGTATATTCAGGTGTCATTGAGAAAACACCTCAAATTCATCAGAAGGATATTCTCCTGCCTTTTATTACTGGCACACGCTGGGTAATTCTTATGAATGATGGGTGATCTCTTTTCTTTGCAAGTTAGCAATTCTCCAGGAGTATTGTTTTCTGTTAGGTCGGGGGAACGGAGAAGGGCACTGCAACTGCAGCTGTGGAGACTGTGTCACCCTTCCCAACCTGACTTCTGGAACTAATGAAATGCCTCTTCTGGATGTCACCTGACCTCCATCCTTAAAAGCTGCCTGCACCAAAGCCCATGCATGGACTCACCTCTCTCCATCTTGGGTTTGGTGACCTCAGCCCGGTAGCGCAGAAATAAACTCATCCACTTTAAATTTCCTTGTCTACCTTTTTTCTTTCTCACTTTTTTGTTGGGGACTAGAGGCTAACCTAAGATGGTGATTAAGCCAACATGGCCACCCTGACTGATGCAATAGCACCTACATATTACAACAAGGTTCTTCACAGAAATAGGTTCCCGCCAAGAGTCTGTTCTGCCCCATTTTCCCCTGGCAACAAGTGCCACCAATCATCTAACCAACCCTTCCCGCCAGCGCGAACTCCCTCCTATCATAATGCTCCACATACCCTACTTCCCTCCCCAATTCGGTATATATACACCCGGCTTGCTTAATAAAATTTGCAGCTTGATCAGAATCCTGTCTTGCTGTCCTTCTTGCGTCTCTCTGTCCCATAGCCATTCTTCCCTCAGCAGGTGGCGGACCCCGTTGACTGTCCTGCGGGTCGGGACAATTGGCGCCCAACGTGGGGCTCGACCGCTAGCTGAGAGATAGAAGCGTCGAGCACCAAAAAATGAGGAGGGCCCTCCCATAACCCCGGACTGCCACAGAAGTAACTCGCCTGTGAACGCAGCCCCGGCAACATTGCCTCGTGCTGACGGACGAACAAAGAAAAGAGCGAAGGATCACGCAGTGAGTCACTTTCATTTTCATTTAAAAAATTCACTATGGGACAGGAATCTAGTACACATGAGCTTTACGTGAGACAATTAAAAGAAACCCTCAAGACGCGAGGAGTGAGAGTTAAGAAAAAGGACCTTAGAAATTTCTTTCAGTTTGTCTATCAAACCTGTCCATGGTTCCCTGCTGACGGGACCATAGACCAAAAATGCTGGTTGAGAGTAGGAGATTGTTTAAAGGACTATTATAAAATTTTCGGGCCCGAAAAGGTATCAGTTACAGCCTTCAATTATTGGAACCTAATCAATGAGGCCATAAAAACTTCCCCTTCAGACCCTGAAATACTAGAGCTTTGTAGACAGGGAGAAAACGCCTTAAAAAATTCAGACCCTGAAATACTAAAGCTTTATAGAGAGGGAGAAAATGCCTTAAAAAATGCACGTCCCCTCTCCAGACCCCACTCAGAATGTAATTCTGTCACTATAGATATACCAAATGACACTGACCTCCAAGAAGATAAAACTCCCTGTGCCGAAAAACCCCTCTCAGCTTTTAATAACCTCCGGGCCTTCTGACCCCCCCCCCATGTGCCATGTGCGCCACAACCTCCTCACCATTGCTATCCTATAATGCCCCGAGTTCCACCCTTCCTGACACAATATACAGCCTTGGAGGAAGCAGCCACTATGCTCAGAAACAGTGCCAATGCCTTTAATGAACTCTTTGCCCAAGAACAGGCCAGAGCTAGCCGACAACAACTGCAAAATAATCACCTCCTTAACTCCCTGCAAACCAAACTGCCAGTCAGGCACTCTCTTCTCTCTCTCTAATGACTAACCAAAATAAGCCCTCTAACCCCCGCTGTGCCCACTACACTGTTCCAGTCCTCCGTAGCCAGCAAAAGGCAAGGTCAGAAGCTTCCGAGCCTCAGTCTGAACAGGAAAGCAGTGAGGGGGAAGGGAGCGAAAAGGCCAATGATGAGGATGAAATAAAATCAGAATGTAGCCATGACCGTAGCCGCGAGCGGGAGGAAACACCCCGAACCAATAAATACGAAAGGATTAATCTAAAATATTTAAAAGAACTAAAGAAAGCCGTACATGATTGTGGAGCAACTGCCCTTTTACTCTGGCTTTGCCGGACAATATTAGCGAAAAGGAGCTTACTCCAAATGATTGGTCACAGCTCGCCAGAGCCACCCTATCAGGTGGCGATTTCCTGTTATGGAAAGCAGAGTATGAGGAGCAGTATAAAAAGTATGCTGAAAGCAACATCTTAAAAGACAGCACAAAATCTTGGTCATTAAAAAAGCTTCTAGGGTCAAGTCCTTATCATCTTAATTCTATCCAAGCACAATACCCCCGAGGACTTGGTCTCCAGGTGCAGTCTGCCGCCATTAAAGCATGGAGGCTACTCCCCCAAAAAGGGGCTCTCACTTCCTCTTTATCAAAAATAGTTCAGGGCCCCAATGAGCCGTATACTGACTTCCTCAGTCGGCTACAGACCGCAGCCCAATGCATTCTCGGTGATCAGGAAAGCGAAAGCGATTTTATCCAGCATCTCGCTTACGAAAATGCTAACACCGCCTCAGGTGGCAATCCGCCCTTTTCGTAACACTGACCTCTCCAATTATATTAAACTTTGTAGCAGAATAAATCCTAATACTCTAGCAATATTAGCTGTCTTACAAAATCGCCCTCAAAACAACGGCCCCATCTGTTTTAATTGTAACAAATCGGGTCACTATTCAAAAAATTGCCCCCTACGCATTATTTTTGAATAATGGAATATGGAATAAATCCTAAACTAATATAATAAGTGCTGAGGGTTTGTAAAAATAGAAATTATGGTTAAAATCAAGAAAGATTTAATGAGTCTAAAATGACTTCTTCTAAATGTTTTCTTGAACTTTTAGCCTGTTCTAATGAAAAGATATAAAAAATTCTAAATAATTAATTAGAAAGCAAAGAGTCTGTGTTTTATCAAAATAACTTATGTTAACTTTTATCATGTTGTTATCTGTATAAAAAATACTGATTTTCTCCTGGGTATCATTATACTGGCAAAAAGTGCTTCTTTTCTTGCCCAAAACCAGGTGGCTTAATCTATTAATCTAAGTACTATTACTATAAATGAATCTATTACTGGCTAAATCATATTCAAATCATATAAATACCTATATTCCTTTAAGCCAAAATATCTTAAGGCTTTGTCCAATCTTTATATAAACTACATATGTATAAGCTAAATTTATCCTAAAATAACCATGGCTTATATTGGAAGCAGATCAGATTTGAGGGTTGAATGAAAGGAAAAAATATACTTGTGGAGTCTTTTTTGTTCACCTGATGTTGCCATTACATGTAACTGATATTGCTATCACATGACCTTGGTAAAAAATAGTTAAAATGTACACTCTAGCTGGGAGGACTGGCTATCCCCCCAGAAAGAGGTGTACTTTAATAAAGATATCTAGGTCCCAGGAAGCTCCTCTTGGTCCCTAGCCAGTTCCCAGAGGACCCAACTGGGCCCGGTGATGTAAGCAAACCAAAATTTGGCCACTATTGTGAGAAAATACCGTAAAAACTGCATGCAATAAATTTAAAATTAGCAAAAATGCACAACCAATTATAAAGAATCCACATTCCTGCATTCCTTTTATCAATCCAATGAGTTCAATTTTAAAAATCTGGTCATTTGCTATGGGTACACGTCACTATTGACACTCTGCATTCATTTTTGCTACCTGCCACTTTAGGAATTCCTCAGCATATAAAAACTGATAATGGTCCTGAATACACAGGTCAAATGTTTAAAAAATTCTGTCAACATTTGGCGAGGACCGGATCAGATCCTAATATGGGCCAGAAGATCATCAGTGTGTATATATTCTAAAGAATTCGATTCAGTCAGATGGTTGCCAGAGCGATCAACAAAACAAATAGACAATAACAATCTGTCCAGGGCAAAAAAGTTGCCCTGAGAAAAGGCATTTTTCTCTCTTTCTTTCTCCAGCACAGCTGAAGCTACTAATAAACCAGCAAGCCCTGCTATAACCTATTCAACGATGGCTAAGCTGACAGATGACTGAAGTCTAAGAATCCATCTACTAGTGTTGCTGGTCTAGGGACCGGTATCGCCTTAATCACCCTCCAGCAACAGAGCCTCTCCTACCTAAGGGCTGCCATAGACGAGGACTTAACCCGTATTAAAACGTCCATCACCCACCTTGAAAAGTCCCTTATGTCCCTATAAAAAATAGTTCTCCAAAATAGAAGAGGGCTAGACCTGCTCTTCCTTAAACAAGGAGGGCTTTGTGCAGCATTAGGCGAGGAATGTTGCTTTTATGCTGAACATTCTGGCTTAATTAAAGATTCAATGACCAAACTTAGGGAAAGAATTGCAAACCGCAAACATGAGCGGGAAGCCCAAGGAGGTTCCTCCTGGGGACTTAATGAAATCCTTCCCTACCTCCTCCCTATATTAGGCCCTTTAATAACCCTACTCCTTATAATATCTATTGCACCTGCCATTATAAGGAAAATACTCCAGCTTGTAAAGGATCAAGTTAACTCAGCCCTAGGGAGGCCCATTCAGGTGCATTACCAAAGGCTCCATCTCCAGGACCAAGGCGTGACCCTGGAAGTCCAAGAAAACATCTACCCTCTGCAAACCCCTCCTACGGGAGCAGTATATAACTCGAAGATATGCTTCCAGCTTATGCTGTGATTGGTACCGCTGGGTGCGAGGCAAAGCACTGCAAAGGAGGGTCAAATGATCAAATAGGCCGTTTCGAGCTCCTTGAGGAATATGCCTCATTTGCACAAAGGTTTGCTCTGCAATAATTCCTTTCCCCAGAAAACAGAACCACCAACAACTTGGGGAATGAGTCCTCTATTCCCCCCAGCCGGTTAAAGACAAAGGACAATAAATGTCCTACTCCTTCCCTGTCAAATCAAACAAAGGGAGGAGATGTTGGGGACCAGAGGCTAACCTAAGATGGCGATTAAGCCAACATGGCCACCCTGACTGATGCAATAGCACCTACATATTACAACAAGGTTCTTCACGGAAATACGTTCCCGCCAAGAGTCTGTTTTGCCCTGTTTTCCCCTGGCAACAAGTGCCACCAATCATCTAACCAACCCTTCCCGCCAGCGCGAACTCCCTCCTATCATAATGCTCCACATACCCTACTTCCCTCCCCAATTCGGTATATATACACCCGGCTTGCTTAATAAAATTTGCAGCTTGATCAGAATCCTGTCTTGCTGTCCTTCTTGCGTCTCTCTGTCCCATAGCCATTCTTCCCTCAGCAGGTGGCGGACCCCGTTGACTGTCCTGCGGGTCGGGACACTCTTTCATCTCCTAAACCTTTCATCTTGGTGCCAAAACCTGGAAGAGAGTTCAGGTGCTGCCCGCCTGGCCAGGGGCCCCCTGGCTTCCTCTCTCTTCCTTCCTCCACATAGCCAGTGACAAGGGATCCTTTGGCCTGCTGCTGCATACACCATGGATTGGGCAAGTTCCTTCCCTCCAAGCCCTGCTGCTGGGTCTCACCATTCCGAGAGAGCCTGTCTCTAAATTACTCTCCAAAATCGTGAATTCATGTCAGGTTCTCTTCCAAGGGCTGAGGTGAATGGGGATGCCCACAAGCCTCATTCCCTTTCCGGGGACTTGAAAAGTTGTGGGGACACCCCACTTCTCATTTTCCCCCCAAATTCAGATTCAGGACCTGAAAGGGCCTCAAACCAGGGTGAGACGTCCCCTGGAGAGACTTGCTCCCACTTGTAAGAGCTCTGAGGGCTCTCTCAGGCTGTTGGGACACTGACATTCCCTGGGCCAGTCCTTTGTCCTTTGAGACCCATCAGTATGTGCAACAAATCCTCAAAAACCAAAACTTATACTCCTCTGGGTTGTCTTCTGACAAAACTATCCACACTGGATTTACTTCCAGACATCCAGCCAAAATGTCTCACTTACTTTTGTAAAAAGACTTCGCCCCAATATCAATTGGATAATGATTCTCATTGGCCTGAAGATGGGACTTTCAATTTTAATATCCTTACAAACCTCCACAAACTTTGCCAGAGGAATGACAAATGGGCCGAAATTCCTTATGTCCAGGCTTTTTTCCTTCTGTGCCCCCGCCCCTCCCTTTGTAACTCCTGCCCTATGGTTCAAGTTCTCCTAGCCAAGGAAACTTCCAAAACCCCACTTCTCTCCAATGAAACTTCCTCCTTTTCTGACACCCTCAATTCATCTTCCTTTAAAGGACCAAGGCCACCACCGCATCTTGGGAAACTATCCTCCTCTCCCTTGCTCCACCCTCCCCTCCCTCCAGGGGTGCTCCAGCCACCATCTTACCCCCCTCTTCATCCCACCACTCTGGCAGCATTTCAGCTGCCATCTTATCCTTCCCTTCCTCCTTCTACTCCAAAGGCTCTCCCATTACTGGCATGCCCTTCACCTCCCGCTTTGGCTCTTCTACCACTGGCTATTTCCTTGCTATGCTCACCCCTAAGCTCCCATACCTGCTCAAAAAGTACTTTACTCTGTCCCCTTCAAGAGGTTGTGGGACCTGAAGGGTTAATTTGGGTACACACTCCGTTCTCTCTGGCTGATCTTTCACACATTGAAAACTGGTTGGGCTCCTTCTCCAACGATCCAACTATCTATAATAAAGAATTCCAATATCTAGCTAACGCTTACGACCTCACATGGCATAACATTGATGTAATCTGCTCTTCTTCCCTCACTACAGATGAAGTGGACTGCATTTTCAATGCAGCCAGGGCTCATGCTAACCAGGTGCATATAACCAACCACACCATGCTGGTAGGGGCTGAGGCAGTGTCAAACCAAGAGCCAGAGTGGGAATATCAGGTTGACACTCCAGTGGGAAGAAATGGGCAGGCTAGATGGGACAAAATGCTTACATGCCTCATAGTGGGCATGCAGAAAGCATCACATAAAGTAGTAAACTTCCATAAGCTAAGGGAAATTACCCAGGGTCCTGATGAAAACCCAGCTGCTTTTCTACACTGGCTCACAGAAGCCCTCTCCCAATATACCCACTAGACCCTGACTCAGAGGCTGGTAAAACTGTTTTAGCCACACATTTTATATCCCAGTCAGCCCCAGACATTAGGTGCAAACTTAGAAAATTCGAGGATTGTCTTCAGGCCCCTATCTGTGACCTGGTAAACATGACCTTTAAAATTTTTAACACTCGTGATGAACTAGAGAGAGCAGAAAAGGAATTCTGGGACTGCTGAAAGGTGAATTTACAAACCCAATTCCTGATCACAGCTCTGTGGCTCGCTTCAATGGAGAAGAAGCTGGCTACGACTAATCTACCACCAGGAAAGTGCTTCAAATGGGCCTCAAAGGACACTGGTCTGGCCAGTGCCCCAATCCTTGACCACCAAAGGGACCATGCCCTCTCCGTGGTACAAAGTGACTGCCCCTCAGCATCTGGTCATGGAGGGGAAATCCTTCCAACCCCTAACCCACCACTAGTGGTCCTGGGCCTGGTCACCAACAACTGATGATGCCTGGCCTCAGCGACCCCAATCACCCTTGTCAAGCCCAGGGTAACAATCAAGGTAGTGGGTAAGCCCACCTTCTTTTTAGTGGACACAGGGGCTACCTTTTCCATCCTCGCCTCTTACTCAGGTCAACCCTTTCCTTCCCAGGTCATGGTTATGGGCATAGACGGCCATCCTTCATGCCCCTTAACTACTGGACCATGTACATATTTAATAGAAGGGTACCCCATTACACATCCTTTCTTAGTAATGCCTTCTTGCCCCAACCCGCTAATGCGGTGAGATCTTCTTGCCAAATTAAGAGCCCCACTACACTGGATAAAAAACCCTCAAACAGAACTTCATAGCACGTGCCAGACTAACGTCATTATCCACAACACATTCATGTCCCCAAAGGACAATATTTCTGGTGTAATGGAACTCTTACCAAGTGCCTTAACTCCACTTCCCCAGGACCATGCTTCCTAGTAACTATTGTTCCTCAATTGACCCTCTATGGGGAGTCCAAAATAACTTGCCTACTGCCCTCTCCTTGCTCAAAAAAGGCTGCCTTTCTTCCTATCCTAGTAGGCAGCAGCCTAACTGCTTTGGTCGCAGTCTCAGCCACAGCAGGAGGGGTGCTGGGACACAGTATTTTAACCTCTCAAAACTTTGAAACTCAACTACAGGGAGCCCTGGAATCAACATCAGAATCCCTCTCCTCTTTACAATGCCAACTCACCTCACTAGTCCAGGTAACTGTTCAAAATTGACAGGCGTTAGACCTGCTGACAGCCAAAAAAGGAGGAACGTGTATATTCCTCCAAGAGGAATGCTACTATTATGTCAATGAGTCGGGTCTGGTGGAACAAAATATTCAAACCTTAAACAAACTAAGAGACAATCTCTATCACAGAAAACAAGGAACCAACTCTGCCTTAAGCTGGTTTTCTTCTCCTCTGGTGACATGGTTCCTCCTGCTACTAGGACCAGTTATCCTAATCTGTCTCTTTTTTCTCCTAGCTCCCTGCTTCTTCAACTTCTTTCAAGGATGCATGAAGGAACTATCCCAGATAGCAGTCAACCAAATGCTCCTGCATCATTATCATCACCTGCCTTCCTCACCAAATTCCTACAGCCAGGTTCCCCACTCCCCTGGCCACGAGGGTTCCAGCCTATAACCCCAGCCACCCCATTACAGCAGGAAGTAACCACAAAGATCTCAGCACCCTATTATCACAAAAAGGCTGGAATGTTAGGTCGGGAGAATGGGGAAGGGCACTGCAACTGGAGCTGCAGAGGCTGTGTCACCCCTTCTAACCTGACTTCCGGAACTAATGAACTGCCCCTTCCAGATGTCACCTTACCTTCATCCTTAAAAGCTGCCTGCACCAAAGCCCATGCATGGACTCACCTCTCTCCATCTTGGGTTCAGTGAGCTCAGCCCAGGAGTGCAGAAATAAACTCACCCACTTTATATTTCCTGGTCTACCTTTTTTCTTTCCCACCCTTTTGCCTCCTAAACCTTTTATTTTCCAGTACTAAAATTCATGGGTGAATGATTTTTAGCTGAGATAATATATTTTAACATGCTAATTCCCACCAGTGTATTTTATTAATCTTCTGCAAAGTAATTTTTACATTTTCTTTTCAAAATAAATCTACTGGGGAGAAAGAAAGAATGTAAAATACATTCCATCCATTCCCAGATTTTTCTTTTGGCATGGGTAGGCTCTGGGAGTTGAACCTAGGGCTCCAACTTGGCAGGTGAGAATTCTTGCCACTGAACCACCATTGCACTGCCCAGCTCCCAGATTTTTAAACTCAGACTAAGCACATTTAAAGAAAGGTTAAAAAAATTAAAAGGTGACAAATACCTTAAAAATCAGTTCCAATTGTAGAATATGAATATTTATTTTACTTAATAAAACTTATATTTATATACACCACAAACCATATGAACTCAAATCATATTAGAAGACAAATACGTAGAGAAAAAATCAGAAAAACCACAGGTATTTATTGAGTTGTCAAACATTACACAATATTCATTAGACATTGTGAAATACAAACACTGGGAGCTTTACTTTTAGAAGAGAGACTGCTGCTTCCTATGGAACAGAGCTTGAAGGATATTAAGGAATGAGAAAGAGATGGGATGAGGGGATCTGAAGATGAGCAATAACAGCAACAGACAACTTTATTCTTAACCAGATCCAGCCTATATACTATAGGGTGATGAAAGACATGCATGCGTTTCCAGAAGGAACAGAGTGCTTATTTTTCAGTTCTCTCTCCTTTCGTACTTAACATAATCATTCGGGGTAGACATCTTCTGCCTCCCAGACTGTTCTACGTAACAATCTTCACAGTTTACTGCCACCACCACCCTGACACCAGCTGCTCACAACAAATTCTGCAGGTCTTGTTTTAACACTTGTTCCTACATTTCCCCCTCTTTATTTTATTAGCTGAGGTGACTGTGCCTGTCTTAGGTTGCCCTTAAGCTCTGAAGGAAGAGTCTTACCCATCATTGGCTACCAGCCAAACTCTCTGACTTTGATTCAGGAGGGAGCCATGGGGGTCTTTTGCCAGAATCACACTGTTAGTACAGCTTTGCTTAGTGGTGTGACTTGCTACTTTGAACGTTTGTTGTTTGACACAGCTAAGGAGGAAGAGAAAGAGTATAAGCAACCCCAAACCTAAGCCTACAGTCAAAAAAATTATGTGATTTCCACCAGTAAATAGGATTAAGATTTTTTAGCTCTTGGGTAAATTATTGTGTACCATCATCTTCATAGGCTACATGGAAATTATCTTGAGATATTTCTAATACCCTTTTTGGAATTTTAAGATATCAAGACTTAAACTATCCAAGTGCCCCCAAAAATGCCTCTTTACCTTTTCCCAATCTATTTCAGATTGATTATATCTTAAAGGGGTAATATGAAAATTGCTCTTATTTCAGTCACATTTTAAACTTCCTTAAAAAAATTAAATTATACACTTGATCTCCAATATGAATCAATGCTGTCTCTATATAATTTAGTCTATTATTAATTTGCTCATCAGTATAAGATAGACTATGCCACAGTTCACTGGCATTTTTGTGCCATTCTCTAACATAATGCTGCATCTGTATAGTTTGATGCAATGCAGTTTCCAGCAGCTGCAGCCACTGTGATAATTCCAATGATTCCAATGATAGCTGCAATAATGAGTCCAATTAGTCTCTCAGTCTTTTTCAAATATTCTTTTGCCAAATGGATCAGGATTTGTGTTTCTGGAGAGGATTGCAAAGATCTTGACAACTGCATCAGCAGACAAATACCTCTTCTCCTTGCTGCCATAATTGTCTCATTATCCTGCAATTAAATGCTTGGAAACAAGTGAGCAATTTTCACAATTAAAATTTTGATTTCTTATATGCATATGAACTTTAACAAATGCATATGAATCTCTCATACATATTTGCATATAGGATTTATGGCTGCTATTTAAAGAGAAGTTAAAGTTACTAGAATTTGATATAAAAATTGGTTTCACTCTTAGGAAAATTTTCTATAATTTTCTCTAATGTTGTATTTATCATCCCATGGATTTGGCACAAATCATCCTCTATGTATTAAGCTCTGATTTAGCTTGCCTGTCCATATAGTCTCAGTTATCTCCAAGTTAGAGATGGGAGGCCCCACAGGGGTCACATCTCTTACTGTTCCATAAGAATCATTAATTAGTGCTGGCTTTTGTTTGGCATGGGATTGTTCCTATTGAACATTTTCTGACTCAATTGTATATGAATTTTTATATAAAGGCAACTCTTTAAGAACAAGCTCAGAAATTAATTTTTCTTTATCCGGCTCTGTTAAAGGTATGGTAAAGAAGGAATTTTTTAAATCTATTTTTATAATAGAGCAGTTTTTAGGAATTATAACTGGTATGGGCAAGTCAGGTTGTTATGATTCCATAGGTTGAATTACAGGATTAACTTTTATCAAATCAGTTAACATTTTCCATTTTCCAGATTTCTTTTTTATAATAAATACTGGAGAATTCCAGGGACTATGAGATTCTTCTATATGTCCCACTTTAAATGATTCTTGAACTAACTGAGTTAGAGCCTCCAACTTTTCTATAGATAAGGGCCACAAAGGCTCATTTGTTTTCCAAGTTAAAGGTGTGGATTGGAGTATTATGTCAGCAGTGGGCTCAATTATATATTCGGATAGCTGAGAAAAAGTACATACTGGAGCATGTTTAAGGTTAATAATCCTGTACATGACAAAGAAAAGTTTCTAACTGAGATTGAGAAAATTTTGTGCCTCTAGTGGACAGCATAGATTTATAGAGGTTACTTTCTGCTGAACCTGAATACCCAATGTTTTCCACCTAACTGAAAATATCTCCAATTCATTCCTTACCCTTTTGTAGCTTTTGTTAGCTCTTTGCAGTATTTGCAGTGGATGTCCCTGGAGTGTCTCTTCACTTTTTGCTTTAAGAGTTCCCCTATCAGATCCTCATCTGGGCACCAATTGCCAAGTCCAGCTCAAGCAACTGTCCAAACAGGGTCAGAGGGGGCAGTGGGAGATTGAGAAAAAACACAATGCAGAGTTTAAGAGAAAGTGAGGGCTGGGTGGTTCATTGCCTGACTGAAGACAATGAGGAAATAGAAGCAGGAATATCTCCCCCATTTTATTATGCTCACTGCAAAGCCTTCATAACCAATTTCTATTACTTAAGATTTAAAACATTACAGCCTTGAGGCTGAAACAAGTAACAATGCTTCTGTATTAAAGAAAACAACTCAGTGACCCTGAAGTCTTCATTGAGACCCTGTAGTTTCTAACAATGTTTTTAACACAAAAACATACTCCTCCATCCACTTATTACGATTACCCAGCACCCTGATGCTACAAGGAAAATGCTTACTTTTACCAATATGGCTTACTTTAGCAATATGACTCAAGTCCTCTTCTATCAGCTGGACAAATATCCCTCTAATGGAGACTTTTATTTTGTCCCCCAATATTGTTTTGGAGTCTTCTTCTTCGTGTCCCACGTTGGCTACTAGATGTTGCTTCCTATGGAATGGAGCTCGAAAGATATTAAGTAATGACGAGAAAGAGATGGGATCAGACGGTCTGAAGATCAGCAATAACAGACAACAGACAACTTTATTCTTAACCACATTACAGCCTATATACTACAGGGTGACAAAAGGCATGCATGCATTTCCAGAGGGAACAGAGTGCTTATTTTTCAGTGCTCTCTTCCTTCATACTTAACATAACCATTTGGGGTAGACATTCTTTTCCTCCCAGACTGTTCTATATAACAATCTCCACAGTTTATTGCTACCCCCACCCTGACGCCAGCTGCTCCCAACAAATTCTGCAGGTCTTGTTTTAACCCTTGCTCCTATAAGAGACTTTCCCAATACTTTCTTCAATGCCCTCCAAACGTCTTTATTTCTCAGGCTATAAATAAAGGGGTTCAATGAGAGGTAATGATTAAAAAGAGCACTTATACAGCTTTTTTTCTGGTTGGGACTATGTGAAGAACCAGAACTCATATAAGTGAAGATGGCTGGTCCATAAAAAACCCCGCAAGCATCAGGTGGGAGGAGCAAGTGACCACAACTTTGTTCCTTCCCTTGGGGGAATTCATGTGGAGAATAGTAAATAAGATTATGTTATAGGAGGAAAAGATGGCAATAAGGGGTATAAGGAGTAGGGCAATGCCCATCACAAGTATTGTCAACTTATATGCGGAAGTATCCTCATAGGAGACTTAACAGAAGAAATGTTCTATCTCCTTGTGGCCACACTTAGGTAAGTGCATGGTGTATGCAGTCTGGACTAGAGCATCCAGGGCACCCCCAGCCCAGGACCACATGAAAACATCTGGCAGGCGCTCTGGCTCATAATGACTGGGTATCTCAGTGGATGGCAGATGGCCACATAGCAATCCCAGGCATGGAGAGTTAGGAGAATGCATTCAGCTCCACAAGCATCAGAAAAAGAATCATCTGCATCCCGTTGGCTGCATTTGAAATATTTCTCTTCCTTGAGCAGAAGTCATTGGCCATCTTAGGGACAGTGGAGGAAATGAGGAGCAAGTCAATTAAGGAAAGCTGGATGAGAAGGAAGTACATGGGTGTGTGGAGCATGGAATGCACCAGGATGAGGAGACTCAGTGTGGAATTCCCTGGGAGAGCAGCAACATAGATGACGATGATCATACTAATGAGGGGGTCAGCATGCCTCATGCCAGGGAACAGCCCAAGGAGAATAAAATCCATTCCTCTTGTCTCATTCATTCCCATCTCCAACTAAATTCAACTGCTTCAACTGAAAGGTAATAGGGAAGTATTAACCAATAATGAGCTATAACCTCATTCATTATCATACTTTATTCATAGAAGTTTCAAAACCTCCCCATCAAAACATGCTATCAGTTTTTCATTAAGAATTCTCAAATTTAGTGATGCATCAATAACATTCATATCTTAACCTCAGGGTGAGATCACAAAGGGCATACAAGATGTAAGTCATTTACTGTAAACTATTTATTAGTCTTATGTTATTATATATACATCAGCACACTTCATGCACTCAAAATGAATGTTTTAAACCCATTCTTTTTAAAATTTATTTATTTAAAAAATTAAGAACAAGCAAAAACGTTAATGTATCATTCCATTCTACATATATAATCAGTAATTCTCAATATCATCACATAGTTGTATATTCATTTCTTAGAACATTTGCATCAATTCAGAAAAAGAAAAAGACAACAGAAAAAGAAATAAAATGATAACAGAGAATAAAAGATTATACATACCATACGCCTTACCCCTCGCTTTCATTTATCACTAGCATTTCAAACTAAATTTATTTTAACATTTGTTCCCCTTATTATTTATTTTTATTCTATATGTCTTACACATCTGTTGACATGGTAGATAAAAGGAGCATCAGACACAAGGTTTTCACAATCACATGTTCACATTGTGAAAGCCATGTCATTATTCAATCATCATCAAAAAACATGGCTACAGGAACACAGCTCTACATTTTCAGGCTGTTCTCTCCAGCCTCTCCGCTACATCTTGAATAACAAGGTGATATCTACTTAATGCTTAAGAATAATCTCCAGCATAACCTTTCAATTCTGTTTGGAATCTCTCAACCATTGACACTTTGTCTCATTTCACTCTTCTCCCTTTTGGTTGCAAAAGATTTTTCAATCCCTTGAAGCTGAGTCTCAGCTCACTACAGGATTTCGGTCCCACGTTTCCAGGAAGCTCCACACAGAGAGGGGGAGGGTGGTGAGACTGCTCGTTGTGTTGCCTGGAGAGAGGGGCCACATCTGAGCAACAAAAGAGGTTCTCTTGGGAGTGACTCTTAGGCCTCAATTTTAAGTAGACTTGACCTATCCTTTGTGGGGTTAAGTTTCATGTGAACAAACTCCAATACTGGGGGCTCAGCCTATAGCTTTGGTTGGCCACACTCCTTGTGAGAATATCAAGAATTCAACTTGGGTGAGTTGAATTTCTCCCCATTCTCACCATTCCCCAAAGGGGACTTTGCAAATACTTTTCTACTCATTGATCAAATAACTCCGGGTTTCATTGGGACATCACTCTGGACAAACCAAGAAAATCTCATGTCCTACGCAAGATTCCAAGTACTTGTGGTGTTCAATCAAGCTATCTACATAAGTTATATTAGGAAATGCATTAGTCAAAATAAACATCTTGCACCAAATAAATACTGTTTGATTTAGTCTCACACATAAGGTGAAATTTTAAAATATTAATTAACATCTATTTTCAGCACCCTGAAGTAATCACATTCCTTTGTTCTTATTCATGCACAAACATTTTTAAAATTTGTACATTTAGTCACTATTATTACACACTCTAGGCATTCCTAGCTTATACCATCTGAATTTTTATCATCTCTCTTTCTTTCTGATTTCATTTCTGCCCCCAGCCCTCCTCTCTCTATCATTCTCACATGCAGCTTCATTCACTGCTTTAACAGAATTGTATTACAGTTAGGTAATATTGTGTTGTCCATTTCTGAGTTTTTATATTCAACCTTGCTGCACAATCTGTATCCCTTAAGCTCCAATTATCCAATATCTTACCCTATTTTTATCTCCTGATAGTCTCTGTTACCAAAAAATTTTATTTCACTAATGTCAATTCATATCAGTGAGACCATACAGTATTTGTCCTTTTGTATTTGGCTAGTCTCACTCAGCATAATGTTCTCAAGGTCCATCCATGTTGTTACATACTTCATAACTTTATTCTGTCTTAGAGCTGCATAATATTTCATTGTATGTATATACCACTCGTCTGTTGATGGACATTTTGGCTGTGTCCATCTCTTTGCAATTGTAAACAGTGCTGCTATAAACATTGGTTTGCAAATGTCCATTTGCATCCTTGCCTTTATGCCCTTTGAGTAGATACCTAGCAATGTTATTGCTGGGTCATATGGCAGTTCAATACTCAGATTTTTGAGGAACCATCCAATTGCCTTCCACAGCAATTGCAACATTTGACATTCCCACCAACAGTGAATAAGTGTGCCTCTTTCTCTGCATCCTCTCTAGCACTTGTCATTTTGTGTTTTGTTGACAATGGCCATTCTGGTGGGTGTGAGATGATATCTCATTGTGGTTTTGATTTGCATTTCTCTAATGGCCAGGGAAGTTGAGTATCTCTTCATGTGCCTTTTGGCCATTTGTATTTCCTCTTCTGAGAAGTGTCTGTTCAAGTCTATTTCCCATTTCACAATCGAATTGGCTACCTTTTTTCTTGTTGAGTTGAACAATCTCTTTATAAATTCTGGATACTAGAGCTTTATCTGATATGTCATTTCCAAATACTGTCTCCCATTGTGTAAGCTGTCTTTTTACTTTCTTGATGAAGTGCTTTGATGGGGAAAAGTGTTTAATTGTGATGAGTTCTCATTTATTTTTTCTTCAGTGCTCTTCCATTGGGTGTAAGTTCTATAAAACTGCCTCTAATTATAAGATTTATAAGATATTTTCCTCTAACTCTTTTATGGTCTTAGTCCTAATGTTTAGGTCTTTGATCCATTTTGAGTTAACTTTTGTATAGCATGTGAGATATAGGCCCTATTTCATTTCTTTACATATGGATATTCCATTAGCTTGGCACCATTTATTGAAGAGACCGTTCTGTCCCAGGTGAGATGGCTTGACTACCTTATCAAAGATCAATTGTCCATAGATGAGAAGGTCTTATCTGAACACTCTATTCAATTCCATTTGTCAATATATTTATCTTTATGCCAGTACCATGCTGGGTTTTTTGTTTTTTTTTTTTTTACTTTTTTTTTTTAATCTTTTTTTATTAATTAACAGAAAAAAAGAAATTAACCCAACATTTAGAAATCATACCATTCTACCATGCTGTTTTGACCACTGTAGCTTCATAATATTCTTTAAAGTCTGGCAGCATGAGACTTCCATCTTCATTTTTTTCCTCAGGATACTTTTAGCAATTCTGGGCACCTTGCCTTTCCAGATAAACTTGGTTATTGGTTTTTCTACTTCTGAAAAGTAAGTTGTTGGGAATTTGACTAGTTTTGCTTTGATCTGTAAATGAATTTATGTAGAATTGGCATCTTAACTTTATTTAGTCTTCCAATTCATGAACACAGTACACCCTTCCATTTATTTAGGTCTTCTGTGCTTTCTTTTTACAAATTCTTGTATTTTTTTTGTACAGGTCTTTTGTCTCTTTAGGTAAATTTACTCCTAAATATTTTATTCTTTTGGTTGCAATTGTAAATGGAATTCATTTCCTGATTTCCCCTACAGCTTGTTCATTAATAGTATATAGAAACACTACAGATTTTTGATTGTTGATCTTGTAATCTGCCACCTTGCTGTAATCGTTTATGAGCTCCAGTAGTTTTGCTGTGTATTTTTCAGGGTTTTTGACATATAGTATCATATCATCTGCAAACAGTGAGAGTTTTATTTCTTCCTTTCCAATTTTGATGCCTTGTATTTATTATTCTTGTCTAATTGCTCTGGCTAGAACTTCCAACACAATGTTGAATAATAGTGGTGATAGTGGACATCCATGTCTTGTTCCTGATCTTAGGGGGAAAGTTTTCATTTTTTCTCCATTGAGGATGATATTAGCTGTGGGTTTTTCATATATTCCCTTTATCATTTTAAAAACGCTCCCTTCTATTCCTATCCTTTGAAGTGTTTTCAAAAGGAAAGGATGTTGAATTTTCTCAAATGCCTTATCTGCATCAATCGAGATGATCATGTGATTTTTCTGCTTTGATTTGTTGATATGGTGTAATACATTAATTGATTTTTTATGTTGACACATCCTTGCATACCTGTGATGAATCCTACTCAGTCATGATGTATAATTCTTTTAATGTGTTCCTGGATTTGATTTGCTAGAATTTTGTTAAGGAGTTTTGCATCTATATTCATTAGAGAGATTGGTCTGTAGTTTTCTTTTTTTGTAATATATTTTTCTGGTTTTGGTATGAGGGTGATGTTGACTTTGTAGAATGAGGTAGATAACTTTCCCTCCTCTTCAATTTTTTTGAAGAGTTTGAGCAGGATTGGTACTAATATTTTCTGGAATATTTGGTAGAATCCACATGTGAAGCCATCTGGTCCTGGACTTTTCTTTTTGGGGAACTTTCTAATGACTTGTTCAATTTCTTTACTTTTGATTGGTTTGTTGAGGTCATCTATTTCTTCTCGAGTCAAAGTTGGTTGTTCATGCCTTTCTAGGAAGTTGTCCATTTCATCTACATTGTTGTATTATTAGCATAAAGTTGTTCATGGAATCCTGTTATTACTTCCTTTGTTTCTGTGGGGTCAGTGGTTATGTTTCCTCTTCCATTTCTGATCTTATTTATTTGCATCCTCTTCTTCTTTTTGTCAATCTCGCTAAGGGTCCATCAATCTTATTGATTTTCTCATAGAATGAGCTTCTGATTTT
Organism: Tamandua tetradactyla; assembly: GCF_023851605.1. Classification (NCBI taxonomy): domain Eukaryota; kingdom Metazoa; phylum Chordata; class Mammalia; order Pilosa; family Myrmecophagidae; genus Tamandua; species Tamandua tetradactyla. The sequence continues at coordinate 238,071 of NW_027518271.1, forward strand.
ATTGATTTTCTCAACTGTTTTCATGTTCTCAATTTCATTTATTTCTACTCTAGTCTTTGTTATTTCTTTCCTTTTGCTTGCTTTGGCATTAGTTTGCTGTTCTTTCTCTACTTCTTGCGAGTGGACAGTTAATTCCTCAATTTTGCCATTTCTTCTTTTCTAATATAAGCATTTAGGGCAATAAATTTCCCTCTTAGCACTGCCTTTGCTATGTCCCATCAGGTTTTTTTTTTTTTTTACATGGGAAGCCACAAGGAATCGAACCTGGGTCCTCTGGCATCACAGGCAAGCATTCCTGCCTGCTGAGCTGCTGTGACCCACCCTGTCCCATCAGTTTTGATATGTTGTGTTTTCATTTTCATTTGCCTCGAGATATTTCCTGATTTATCTTGTAATTTCTTCCTTGACCCACTGGCTGCTTAAGAGTGTGTTTTTGAGCCTCCACATATTTGTGAATTTTCTTGTGCTCTACCTATTATTGATTTCCAACTTCATTCCTTTATTATCTGAGAAAGTGTTCTGTTTGATTTCTATCTTTTTAAATTTATTGCGACTTGCTTTGTGACCTGGCATATGGTCTATCTTTGAGAATGATCCATGAGCACTTGAGAAAAAGGTGTGCCCTGCTGTCGTAGGGTGTAATGTCCTATACATGCCTGTTAAGTCTAGCTCATTTATTGCAATATTCAAATTCCCTGTTTCTTTATTGATACTCTGTCTAGATGTTCTGTCCACTGATGTGAGTGAGTAATTGAAGTCTCCAACTATTGTTGTAGATGTGTCTATTTCTCTTTTCAGTCTTTGCCACATGTATTTTGGAGCATTCTGGTTCAGCACATAAATATTTATGATTGTTATGTCTTCATGCTGAACTGTTCCTTTTATTTGTACATAGTATTCTTCTTTGTCTCTTTTAACTGATTTGCATTTGAAGGCTAATTTGTTGGATATTAGTAGAGCTACTCCCACTGTTTTCTGGTTGTTATTTGCATGAAATATTTTTTCCCACCCTTTCACTTTCAACCTATGTTTATCTTTGGGTCTAAGATGTGTTTCCTGCAGATAGCATATAGAAGGATCCTGTTTTTTAATCCATTCTGCCAGTCTATGTCTTTTGATTGGGGAATTCAATCCATTAACATTTAGTGTTATTACTGTATGGGTAGTACTTTCTTCTACCATTTTACCTTTTGGATTTTATATGTCATATCTAATTTTCCTTCTCTTTACCTTTACTCTTATTCTTCCTTTCTACACTCTTCTCCACACCTCTCTCTTTTCTCTTTTCATACCTGTCTCTAGTGCTCCATTTAGTATTTCTTACAGAGCTTGTCTCTTGGTCACAATTTCTCTCAGTGATTTTTTGTCTGAAAATGTTTTAATTTCTCCCTTATTTTTGAAGGACAATTTTGCTGGGTATAGAATTCTTGGTTGGCAGCTTTTCTCTTTTAGTAATTTAGTAATTTAATCCCACTGTCTTCTCATCTCCATGATTTCTGCTGAGAAATCTACACATAATCTTATTTGGTTTCCCTTGTATGTGATGGATTGCTTTTCTCTTCCTGCTTTCAAGATCCTCTCTTTCTCTTTAACCTCTGACATTCTGATTAGTAAGTGTCTTGGAGTATGTCAATTTGGATCTATTCTCTTTGGGATAAGCTGCACTTCTTGAATCTGCAATTTTAGGTCTTTCATAAGAGTTGGGAAATTTTTTGTGATAATATCCTCCATTAGTTTTTTTCCTTCTTTTCCCCCTCACTTCTCCTTCTGGGACAGCCACAACATGTATATTCTTGTGCTTCATATTGTCATTCCACTCCCTGAGTCTCTGCTTATATTTTTCCATTTTTTCCATATGGTGTCTGTTTCTTGTTGGATTTCAGATGTTCTGTCCTCCAGTTCCCTAATCCTATCCTCTGCCTCTCAAAATCTACCATTGTAGGTTTCCATTGCTTTTTTCATCTCTTCTACTGTGCCTTTCATTCCCATAAGTTCTGTGATTTGCTTTTTCAGACTTTCCATTTCGTCTTTTTGTTCATTCTTTGCCTTCTTCATATCCTCCCTCAATTCTTTGATTTGGTTTTTGATGATGTTTTCCATGTCTGTTTGTATGTTCTGAATTTATTGTTTCAGCTCCTGTATCTCATTTGAATTGTTGGTTTGTTCCATTTACTGGGCATATCTTCAATTCCCTGGTGTGATTTGTTTTTTTTCACTAGCGTCTATACACTTAATTACCTTAATTAGTTTTTCTGGAGATTGCTTTCACTTTTTTTACTTAGGGTTTTCTTCCTGGATGAATTTGTTGTCTGACATTCAGTTCATCTTTTTCTGGACCTCTAGCTGAGGTTTTGTTTAACAGCAGAGAATTTTTCCATTCTTGTTTTCTTGTTTCTTCCCTTGCTTGTATGGTGCCTTCCCCCCCCTTAGGAGGGTTTACATAAGTGTTACAGACCCCAGCTGGGTTTTCCCAGACCAAAGTGGCCTCCTATAAGGGGGACGAAGTCACTGCATTGGTTTTACCTGAGGATGAGACCCATCAGGTTGAAAGGCTTTCCTATGAAGTCTGTGGACTGTGTTTTTCTTATCCTACCCAGTATGTCACACTTGTCTGCCTGTAGTTCCCACCAGCATAAGATGATGCAGTATCTTTAACTTTGGCAGACTTTCCCTGCTGGAGCATGGTGGAGACAGAGGAGAGTTTGTAGGCTGGTTTTAATGGCTTCAAATAACCAAGCTCTGGTGTCAGAGCTCTTGAGGGCGAGATTCTACCTAAGTTGGGCTTCTCCCCTATCCTGGCAAAGGTACAGTCTCCAGAGAAGCCCTGAAATGAGCTTGTTTCTGCCTATGCCTAGGGCAATTGCAGCCTGAGAAGCCTTGCTGCTGAATCCAGAGACAGTCAATCCTTTGCAGAAACACAGCCACAAAAACCTCTGTTTCTTTTCTTTTTTCTTTTTCTGTTAGCCCTATGAGTGACCTCCACTTTGATCAGGTTCACTTGAGCTGGGGGCCTATTTTTAGTAGTCAAAATTTGTTAATTAATGGCACAATTAGTGTATGGTTGGGTTCAGACCCTGCTGCTGTTAAAGTCTCTTTCCTTTCCTCTCTGGGAAGCAGCCTGTGGGGGATGGGCACCAGCTGCTGTGCCTTGGGGAACTCACAGTTCTGGGGAGGCTCACAGCTGATCCAGCTGGTCCAGACTGGGGTACACTGTGTGTCTGCTCACTGACATGGCTCCAGGAGCTTTTCTGTACAGTTTCCGGTTATTTAATAGTTGTTCTGGAGGATGAACTAAAATGTGCACATTGCTCAGCCACCATCTGGGTCCCTCAATAGCGACCCTTCCTTCTTTGAATGTTCTAAACCCATTCTTGATTGTTGATTGCACTTTAACAGAAACTGACTTGTTTTATTTGCCCTGTAAACAAAGTTGCTTTACAATCCTGTCTCCCATGCAGTTGGGCTTGGCCACATTATTTAATACCATAGACAGCATTCTAAGTTGATGTGTTTTCCCTCCTACCACTAGCAAGATTGAAGGACAAGTTCTGAACATGGTAGGGCCTAATTGTGAAAGGAGTGTAGTTGCCTGGCTCTCTGACAAGGAAACTACTCTCATTTGGTTGTCATTTGTATAGGAGTTAAATTTTTTCTACCTGTGTTTAGTCACTAATTTTTTTTATTATAGCAACTAATCTGATCTTAATACACAATGCATTTGGTAGAACATTTGTAGTTTGAAAATATCTGTATGTGTGTGTGTGAGAGGCTGTGTATATTATGTTAGCTTAACATCTATTATGGGTTCCTTCACTCAGTTATTCTCACAATTTTCCACCCTTATCCAAAATTCAACATCACTGAAATAGACTTCAATCTATCTTCCATATTAATTATTAATTTGCTTCCCACCTTCCAAATTTTGCTGGTGCGCCTGGAGTTGGTGTATCTGGTCACTTTTTTCTACAGTATTCACTGACTTGAAATCCTCATATATGGAGTTTCTGTTGAATACTTAACTAGACCTGTCCTTGAGCTATACATTCTCTATCTGCTCACGCAGTAATTGCTATACAAGTTCACATTCTTCAATGTGGAGAACATTCATCCATATTCATGGATGTGGGTAATAAACTTGGCCCTGAAGCTTCACCATCAGGTTCTTGACTCTGATTTATACACACAGACATTAATATGACTTGTAGCCTGCTTCCTAGATGAGAAACGTAAGTGTTATGAATCAGAAAGTAACATGGGTTGCTAGCATAATTAGAATTCAATATATTCATTGAACAGTATTAATTTAATTGTTATTCTGTTCAAAATAAAATATCTTTGCCTCATCTATTTTCTTTTGTATGCTATATGGTGAGGTCACACTTCATTCTCTTTCCAAGTGAGTATCCCATTATTGTAGCACCATTTGTTGAATTTTTTTGTTGTTTTTTCTTACTTTGTTTCCTTGTTTTGGGAAGTGCATGGACCAGGAATCAAACCCAGGTGTCCCACATGGCAGGTGAGAATCCTACCACTGAACTACCCTTGCACCCCCTGCCATATTTATGTTTATATTTTAAACTTATATCCTTTATCTTTCTTAACTTGCAATGTATTTCTCTTTTATTTCATATGTTCTTGTAAAATACAACACTATGAGTATACAGCATAACACCAATCAAAAGATGAAGAAAAATTATCTGGAAACAGATAGTGGTGGTGGTTGCACATTATAAAAGGCAATTTACCAGAAATGGAATGGCTTTTTTAAAAGGAATTCATTAAGTTGAAGGTTTATAGTTCTATGTCCATAAAAAATGTCCAAAATAAGGCATCCAGGAAAAGATAGCTTCACTTAAGAAAGGGTCAATGATGTTGGGGGTTTCTCTCTCAGCTGGAACATACATGATGATGTCTACTAGCCTTTTCTCCAAGATTCTTCAAACAGCTTCCCATGTGTATTTTATTTCTTTTTCACCAAAAGTCTCTTTCTGTGCGGGCTGTGAAGTTTTTCCAGAGTGGTTTCCTCTTAAAGGACTCCAGTAAGTGACTACACATGAAAGATTGTAAACATGTCACCACTAAAAAAATTCCATCAAAACACCTTAATAATAAATCCCACCCCACCATATTGAGTTGAGGTGAAAGAATATGGCTTTTTGTGGGTACAGTTTCAAATAGCATAGTAAATGTTTCTTTTTGTTTGTCTCATTTTCGAGTATGCATTTTTACAAACTCTATTTTATTAGAATTGGTGTCTATTAGTTACCATTTTTCTGCAGTGAAACAAAAATATTCTTTCTATCATACCTTCTGCTTTTTTGTCATGCTTTAGAATAGTGTTTAAGATTTTGTTCCATATTGAATTTGACTTGTTTGGTTTCAAATAATGTAACATTTTACTTTTAGTTTCTGAAGTATTTTGAATTTTTTCCCTCAAAATCCAAATTTACATGACACTGACTTTTATGTTAATCTTAATTTTCCTGTGAAATCATACATTCATGTGTTAATTTATGGTTGAATTGACTTTTCCCCATTCATTAAGGTTTTATCACCATGCTCTAATTATTTGCTATATTTGTGTCATTTTATTCCCTAAATAAGTGCTTTTAATGCAATTTTATTTAGATATCTTCAAATTACATATAGTCATCCAAAGTGTACAATAGATGATTCACTGTTTCATCATGTACTTGTTGCATTCAACATCATAATCAATTTTTGAATATTTTCACTTCTCAATTTCTTTTATTATAAGAATATAAATATAAAAATAAAAAAGAGAAACACCTTCCAAACTGTTCCATGCTCCTTATACCCCATATTATTTATTTATTTCTGTCATTATTTTTTGGCTTATCTATCCATACACTGGATAAAAGAAGTGTCAGCCACAAGGTTTTCACAATCACATGGTCACACTGTAAAGCTACATAGTTATACAGTCATCTACAAGAATTAATGCTACTGGAATACAGTTCAAAATTTTCCAGTGTTTTAATCCAGCTATTCTAATCCAATAAAAACTAAAAAGGAATAAGTATATAATGCATAAGAATAACTTCATAAATGAACTCTCAACACACTTAGAAATCTCTCAGCCACTAAAAGTTTATTTTATTTCATTTATTTTCCCCGTTTTTATCAAGAAGATTTTCCTATTCTCATGATCCTGTGTCCAGCATCCCCCCTGGGAGTCATGACCCGTATTGCCAGGGAGATTTATACTCCCTGTGAATCACATCCCACATCATGTGGAGGGCAGGTGTTCACCTGTCAAGTTGGCTTCAAGAGAAAAACCACATCTGTGCAACAAAAGAGTTTCTTTGGACATCATTTGTAGGCATAATTATAAGTAGACTTAATTTCCTGTTCTAATTTGCTAGTTGACAGAATACAATATACCAGAAACAGAATGGCTTTTAAAAAGGTAAACTTTATAAGTCGCTAGTTTACAGTTCTAAAGCTGAGAAAATGTCCCAATTAAAACAAGTCTGTAAAAATGTCCAATCAAAGGCAGGGAAAGCTACCTTGGTTCAAGAAGGCTGATGAAGTTGAGGGTTTCTCTCTCAAGGGAGAAGGCACATGGTGAACACAGTCAGGGCTTCTCAGCTGGAAGGGCACAAGGCAATCATGGGGTCATCTGCTACCTTTCTCTCCTGACTTCCAGTTTCATGAAGCTCCCCAGGAAGCATTTTCCTTCTTCATCTGTAAAAGTAGCTGACTGGTGGACTCTCTTTCTCGTGGCTATGCCCTTCTCTGCTCTCTCTGAATCTCCTCCATTCTCCAAAATATTTCCTCTTTTATAGGATTTCAGAAACTTATCAAGACCCACCCAAATGTGTGGTCTTAACAACCACTCTTGATTAAATCACATCTCCAGGGAGATGATCTAATTACAGTTTCAAACATACAGTATTGAATAGGGATTAATCTGCCTTTACAAAATGGGATTTTGATTAAAATATGGCTTTTCTAGGGTGCATACATCCTTTTAAACCAGATGCTTCCTCTTTGCTCGATTAAGTTTAATAAGGGAAAGACCCAAGATCTAGGACTTGGTCTATTAATTGGTTGTGATTGCTTGTCATACTGTCATATAAAATAGGGAAGCTTACTATTTCCTCCTTTCTACCCAATTTCATAAAATATTATTTTTAATCTGTGCAAAAATTACTCTAAGTTGTATCTGGGTATCACATTAATCTGAACAAACCAACAAAATATCATTCTATTCAAGTTTCCATGAATTATAGTGTTAAATAAACTGACCACACAAGATAAATTAGATACTGTGCTACATAAAATACAAATTTTGCAGCAAAAAAAATCTCTTCCTTTAATCTCACACAGTATTTGAAATTTTAAAACACAGTCAATTTTATCCTTTACCCTTTAGTTTGATTTAACTTAGTCTTAATAAGATCTTCATTCATGTCTCTATTTGAGATCTGATCTCCATTTCATCTTCTTTAATAGTTGCTGCATGGGATAATGCTGACTTTAAAGCTGCAGCTCTCTAGCTCTGAGTTTCATTTGTCATAAATGTACCCAAAATTTCCTGGGATTGACCATGTCATACAAAAAGAGCTCAGCATCTCAGAATCATACTCACATATGGTCAATATTCCATTGTATGTATATAACAGAGTTCAACCTTGCATTCCATCCATCTCCTACAATTGCATATTGTGAATACTGCCACCATAAACACAAGTGTATAAATGTCCATGCTTGTCCTTGTTTTCAGTTCTTCCAAGTACATACCTGATAACATGGTTTCAGGGTCATATTGCAATACTTAGACGACTCTGGAACTACCACATTACCCTCAAGAAGGGCTGCACCATTCTACCTCCCTATCAGCAGAGAATGGGGAAGAGTGCATTCCTCTCTCCACATTTTCTCCAGCTGTTGTATCTTTCTGTTTATTTTGTTAGCAGTTTTATTCATACATCACAGCATTCATTCTAACTGAACAATAAATAGTTCCTGGTATAATCATAGATTTATGCTTTCACAAGCTTAGTCTCTATGAGGACTGTGCCATTTCTTCCACAAAGAAACAGGAACAGGAAGAAACAGAAAAAATAATAACATATATTAAAAATAACAAAAATTAAAAGGAGGAATAACATCAAGAATCACATAACCACTTTATATCCTCCTGCTATTGACTTTTAGATTATATATACTGTCTTTGTTTTATTCACTGGTAACACATTGCACTGTTACTGTTAACTATAGACTCTAGTTTTAACTGATAACTTTTCTTGATATACCATTCCATTTTCAACACCCTGCAATGTTGACATGAATTTTTCTGCTTCATGTGAAAGCATTACTATATTTGTACATTTAATCATTATTAGTTTCTACTCTAGTTTTCACTATGTTATACAATCTCAATCCTTATATCTTTTCTTCTTGTGTCATAAATGTCCTGGCTTTCCACTTTCTAACATACTCACACTTAATTTTGTTCAATGAACTTAAAATATTGTGCTACCAGTTATACTACTTTGCTGTCCATTTCTGAATCTATATAATCGATCCTTCAGATCATTCTGTAGTCCTTCTGCATCAAATGCCTGGCTTCTACACTTTTCCTATATCCTGAAAACGTATGGTCTCAACTTTAATTCACAAAGTTTACTCATTAATTTTAGCTCACTTTAGTGAGACCACAGAGCATATATTCTATTGCTTCTGGATAATTTCACTCAATATATTATCCTCAAGTTTCATCCATGTTATTGCATGCTTCACGACTTTTTTTCTGTCTTGCAGCTGTGTAATATACCATCATATATATGTATTGAAGTATGTTGATCAACTCATCTGGTCATGGGCATTTGGACTGTTTCCATCTCTTGATAATTATGAATAATGCCACCATAAACATCAGTGTGAAAATGTCCATTCCATTCCTTGCCTTTAGTTCCTCAGAATATGTACTTATTAATGAGATTGTTGTACATATGGCGATTCTATACTTAGCTTCATGAGGAATTTCCAAAATGCCTTCCAGAGCCATTGCAACATTCTACATTCTCACCAACAGTGATTAAGTGTGCATCTTTCTCCACATCCATTACAGAACTTGTGATTTTTTTGTTTTTATAATGGCCATTCTAGTAGGTATGAGATGATATCTCATTGTGGTTTATATTTGCATCTTTGTAATAGCAAGGGAAGTTGATAATTTTTCATAGTTTTTGAGCCCTTTGTATTTTCTCTTCAAAAAAGTATTTGTCCAGACTTCCAGATAAAGATGGCAGCTTAACAACATGTGCGTTTTAGTTTGTCCTCCAGAACAACTACTAAATAACCAAAAACAGTACAGAACAGCTCCTGGGGCCACATCAGTGACCAGACACACAGTGTACCCCAGTCTGGACCATCTGGACCAGCTGCAAGCAGCCCCCCAAACCGTGAGTTCCCAAATCTGCAGCAGCCAGTGCCCCTCCCCAACAGGCCACTTTCCAGAGGGGAAAGGAAAGGTCTTCACCAGCAGCAGGGACTGGGCACAATCAAATGCCAATTGTGGACCTAATTAACAAATACTGATTACTAAAAATAAGCCCCCAGGTTAGGTGAACCTGATCAAAGCGGAGGTTGCTTATATTTGCCCCAGTGCCAAGGGGGCAGGACTGACAGAAAAAGGAGGGAAAAAAAAGAAGGAAACAGAGGTTTTTGTGGCTGTGTATCTAAAAAGGCTTGACTGCCTCTGGATACAGCTGCAGGACTTTTCACCAGGCTGCAACTGCCCCAGGCATAGGCAGAATTGAGTTATTTTTGGGGTCTGTCTGGAGCCTGTGCCTTCCCCAGGGGAGGGGTGAAGCCCAACTCAGGTGGTAATTCAAATTACCAACACCAGGGCTTGGTAATTTGAAGCCATTAAAACCAGCTTACAACCTCTCCTCTGTCTCCACCATGCCCCCAGCAGGGAGAGTCTGCCAAAGTTAAAGGTACTGCATCATCTTATGCTGGTGGGACTTGCAATCAGAAAAGTGCCATACACAGGGCAGGATAAGAAAAACAGAGTCCAGAGACTTCACAGGAACGTCTTTCAACCTGCTGGGTCACACCCTCAGGGAAAACTGACACAGGTGACTCTTTCCTCCTGATAAGAGGACAGTTTGGTCTGGGAAAATCTGGCTGGGGTCTATAATATCTAAGTAGACCCTCCTAAGTGTGTGTGTGTGGGGAGGCACCACACAAGCAGAGCAAGAAACAAGAAAACAGGAACTGAAAAATTCTCCTCTGTTAAACAAAACTTAAGCTAAAAGTCCAGATAAGGCTGAACAGAATGTCAAAGAACAGATAGACAACAAATTCATCCAGAAAGAAAACCTTGGGTAAAAGAAGTGAAAGCAATCTTCAGAATAAACTAATTAAGGTAATTAAATGCCTAGACAGCAGCAAAAAATAACAAATCACACTAGGAAAATTGAAGATATGGCCCAGTCAAAGGAACAAATCAACAATTCAAACAACATACAGGAGCTGAAACAATTAATTCAGAATGTACAAACAGACATGGAAAACCTCATCATAAACCAAATCAATGAATTGAGGGAGGATATAAAGAAGGCAAGGAAAGAACAAAAAGAAGAAACTGAAAGTCTGAAAAAACGAATCACAGAACTTATGGGAATGAAAGACACGGTAGAAGAGATGAAAAAAACAATGGAAACCTACAATGGTAGATTTTGAGAGACAGAACATAGGGTTAGTGAACTGGAGTATGGAACACCTGAAATCCAACAAGAAACAGAAACTATAGGAAAAAAAAGGGAAAATATGAGCCGGGACTCAGGGAATTGAAAGACAATATGAAGCACATGAATATATGTGTTGTGGGTGTCCCAGAAAGAGAAGAGAAGGGAAAAGGAGGAGAAAAACTAATAGAGGAAATTATCACTGAAAATTTCCCAACTCTTATGAAAGACTTAAAATTACAGATCCAAGAAGTGCAGTGTACCCAAAAGAGAATAGATCCAAATAGACATACTCCAAGACATTTAATAATCAGAATGTCAGAGGTCAAAGAGAAAGAAAGGATCTTGAAAACAGCAAGAGGAAAGCAATCCATCACATACAAGGAAAGCCCAATAAGACTATGCACAGATCTCTCAGCAGAAACCATGCAGACGAGAAGAGAGTGGGATAATATATTTAAATTATTAAAAGAGAAAAACTGCCAACCAAGAATTCTATATCCAGCAAAACTGTCCTTCAAAAATGAGGGAGAAATTAAAACATTTCAGACAAAAAATCACCGAGAAAATTTGTGACCAAGAGACCAGCTCTGCAAGAAATACTAAAGGGAACACTAGAGACAGATATGAAGGCAGAAGAAAGAGGTGTGGAGAAGAGTGTAGAAAGGAAGACTATGAATAAAGGTAAAAAGAAGGAAAATTAGATATGACGTTTAAAATCCAGAAGGCAAAATAGTAGAAGAAAGTACTACCCATGCAGTAATAACACTGAATGTTAATGGATTAAACTCTCCAAACAAAAGACATAGTCTGGCAGAATGGATTAAAAAAACAGGACCCATCTATATGCTGTCTCTACTCAAAGATCACGAGGCCAAGGACACAAATGGACATTTACACACCAATGTTTATAGCAGCATTATTTACAATTACCAAGAGATAGAAACAGCTAAAATGTCCATCAACAGATAGTTGATTAAACAAACTGTGACATTTACATAAAGTGGAATATTATGCAGCTGTAAGACAGAATAAAGTTATGAAGTATGTAACAACATGGATGGACCTTAAGGACATTATGCTGAGTGTGATTAGCCAGAAAGAAAAGGACAAATACTGTATGGTCTCACTGATATGAACTGACATTAGTGAATAAACTTGGAATATTTCCTTGGTAACAGAGACCATCAGGAGATAGAAATAAGGTGAGATATTGGGTAATTGGAGCTGAAGGGATACAGATTGTGCAACAGGACTGAATATAAAAACTCAGAAATGGACAGCACAATACCACCTAACTGCAATGTAATTATGTTAAAACACTGAATGAAGATGCATGTGAGAATGATAGAGGGAGGAGGGCTGGGGACATAAAAGAAATCAGAAAAAAAGATGGATGGTAAAGATCAAGATGGTATAATCTAGGAATGCCTAGAGTGTATAATAATAGTGAAATGTACAATGTACAAATTTTAAAAATGTTTTTGCATGAGGAAGAACAAAGGAAGGTCATTATTGCAGGGTGTTGAAAATAGATGATAATTAATACTTTAAAATGTCACCTTATGTGTGAGACTAAAGCAAAAAATGTTTATTTGTTAAAAAATTTATATTTTGACTAGAGCATTTCCTAATATAACTCATGTAGATAGTTTGATTGAATGTCATAAGTACTTGGGCTCTCAGGTAGGACATGAGATTTTGTTGGTTTGTCCAGAGTGATGCCCCGATAAATCCCAGAGTGATTTGATCAGTGAGTAGAAAAGTATTTGCAAGCCCCCTTCGGGGAATGGTGAGAGTGGGGAGAAATTCAACTTCCCCAAGTTGAATTCTTGATATTCTCACAAGCAGTGTGGACAACCAAAGCTATAGGCTGAGCCCCCAGTCTTGGGGTTTGTTCATATGAAACTTAACCCTACAAAGGATAGGTCAAGTCTACTTAAAATTGAGGACTGTCACCCCCAAGAGAGCCTCTTTTGTTGCTCAGATGTGGCCCATCTCTCCAGCCAACACAACGAGCAGTCTCACCACCCTCACCCTCTCTGTGTGGGACATGACTCCCAGGGGTGTGGACCTTCCTGGAAACATGGGACAGAGATCCTGGTATGAGCTGAGACTCAGCATCAAGGGACTGAGAAATTAAAACATTTTCAGACAAAAAAATCACTGAGAGAATTTATGACCAAAAGACCAGCTCTGCAAGAAATACTAAAGGGAGCACTAGAGGCAGATATGAAAAGACAGAAGAGAGACATGTGGAGAAGAGTGTAGAAAGGAAGACTAAGAGTAAAGGTAAAGAGAAGGAAAATTAGATATGACATATAAAATCCAAAAGGCAAAATGGTAAAAGAAAGTACTACCCATACAGTATTTACTAGCTGTCTTATAGGACTGACTATATTCCATACCTCAAGCCACTGCCATGTTGCCTGCCTCCTGGACCGTATATCCTAAATCAGTTTTTTCAAGTTTTTAAATGTGGGCTGTAAACTTATTGTGCTGTTTCAAGTGGAGACAATTCCTTTTTTTAATTCTCTTATATAGTTTTTAATGATTGCTACTACAGAAAGATGATAGTTTTTAGAAAATTTAAGATGTTAAATTTCATTAATGTTTTATGGGTTATAACAATTAAAATAAGGTTTTTACAAGGTTACAAACTTCTCACATATTTTAACCAGAGTTTCAGCCCTTTGAATCATTTTTAAAAGCTCTCTCCTTTTCCCACTTCACCTCTTCCCAAATCAGATTGTGCAGTGATTAATTGCAAGAACCTTACCTGTGCCCTTGGTCTCACCCTCACCAATAACAGTGGAAATGCTCCAATATTGTTGCTAATTATGATATCTGCTGAAATTTTTCTGATAAACAGTTTTCCTTTCTGCCTATGGACATTTTTGTTAAAAAGTATTTTTCAAGCATCTGTAAAAGTTATCTAATATGTTAATTTGGTAAATTTTTTCATAAAAATAATAGTTTTTTCAATTATGGGCTTATCATTTAATAATTCTACTGAAATCTACTAAACAAATTTGTGTTAATATTTATTTATGTGAGCCATAACCAGTGCTGAAATAAATAATTAATAGCTAAAATTTTATTAATATTTTTGGAAGAATGTATTTAATATAGATTGTAGATAATTTCCAATTCTTTTTCCACACGTGTACTGTTTATTGACCTATAAAATAATTTGGATATTCTTATTACTCTTTGGAAAAGTTTATAGCACAATAGAAATATGAATGTCTTAACATAGTAGGAAAACTCATCCACATCATTTAAAGCACCTGAGATATTCTACTTGCCCATTGAATTTGGTCAAGATTTTCCACATTATTTTGAGTGGCTATTTGCAACATTTTCTTCAAAATATTCACTTTTTCCTAGATTTAAATTTTGTTGGAAGGAATTCTATCCATATTTCTTAAATTTAAAATTTTTCTCTTAAATGATTTGCTGATCCATTTAAATTATCAGCGTAAACTTTTCATGTGTCCTTTTTAATTCCCTAATTTGACTGTCAAAGGTTTTGTTTATTAATTTCTGTCAGATAATCTATTTGTCAGATACCTATCCTATGATTATTTATTTTAACTTTGATTAATATCTGCTTAATTTGTAATATCTGAAACTTCAAATTAGTTATGTTTCCTTTTCATTGCCTTTATGTATAGAGTTGCAGTTATTCAATTATTTATTCAAACCTTCTTACTTTGTAATATGTGTTTTAAGTTATACATTTCTTCAAGGTTACAATTGTTCACATTTTCATGGTGTTGAGTACTTTCATTTTTCATGATGATCATGATTCTAATTTGTTAATGACCCTTTGATTTTACCATAGCCTAGTATATATAGAAACCATGTCCTGTACACAAATTCTAAGTGGATATTATATATGCTTTATTCATTTATAGCTGGTTTTTGAGTTTGTTTTTTAGTTTTGTTTCTACTATTGGTCATTTTTTTATCTTAATTTTATGGTGTTGAGTATCTGTAGCCCTTTCATTGTCTATACATTGGATGATTTTGTTTGCTGAGATTTCTCCATGACTGTTCTAGTTTTCTAACTGCTTGAATGATATATACCAGAAACAGAATGACTTCTAAGAAAGGAAATTTATTAAGTTGCAAGTTTACAGCTCTAGCCTGTGAAAATATCTAAATTAAACCAAGTCTATAGAAATATCCAATCTAAGACATACAAGGAAATATACCTTGGTTCAAGAAGGTTGATATGGCATTCAGGGCTTCTCTCTCAACTGATATGGCACATGACAAACTTGGTGAAGTCTGCTAGACTTTTTTCCTGGCTTATTCTTTCATGAAACTCCCCCAGAGGTGTTTTCCTTCTTCATCTCCAAAGGTCTTTGGCTCTGTGGCTCTCATGGTTCTCATGGCTCTCTTTTGGTTCTGAAGATTTTCTAAAATGTTTCCTCTTTTAAAGGATTCAAGTAAACTAATCAAGACCCATGAGGAATGGGTGGAGTCACATCTCCCTCAAATTAATGGTCAATACACACAATTGGGTGTCATATCTCAGTGAAAGCAATGCGATAAAGTTTTCAAACTACAGTGCTGAATAATCCACAAGGTGGATCAGGATTAAAACATGGCTTTTCTAGGGAACATAATCCTTTCAAATAGGCACAGTGGCTGATAACAGATTCATATTAGATGGATGGTCAATGGGTATTCAGAAATTGAATAAAAAATGTGGTTTTCCCCAATAAAGTTTTGATTTTATTGAACCTAGTCAAGACTTTAATTAAAATAAATTCAATTCTGAAGATGCTTATTAATTGTGTTATAGAAAAAAATGAATTCATAACAAACTGCTTCAAAATTCCACTCTTGAATTTAAGAATTTAAAATTCATCTTTTTAATTTCTACTTTCCTAATTATATATATTTGAAACATAATTTTAAGCTATCTACACATCATAACTCTTGTCTTTTCATATTTAATTTTGGAAATATTCTGCAATATTTATAATTCTTCTTTTAATATTTTTTATTGCATGGCATACACTTCAACCTTATTGGGTTTGCTGCAATGGTTTTTCAAATAGAAATAATGACATAAATTTTATAAGGCTATTCTTTAAGAGATGATATCTATGGTGTGCTTAGTATGATATCTGAGTCATGGATAAGAAGGCTTTAAGTTTATAATGTTAAATAACTCATGGAAATTTTACTAAATGTTATTAATATCTTCATTATAATCATACATTAAAATTTACATGCATTTAGACTTGACATAAAGTCAATTTCATTGAATCCCCATTTTTTTCAGAACAACTGAGGGATAATTGAAAACTATAATGTTTAAAACCCTTCTTGTCTGGATTCTCTTTAGTTGAAATACAATTTTCATCATTTCATCATTTCTTTAGTTCCATGTAATGAAATTGTGTGGTGGCAGAGTCAAGAAGACAAAATGCAGTGTAGCTCAGACAGATAACACAAAAATATCCAACATGGAGACCATTTTGGAAATTATGAGAAGGAACTAGAAAGCTGATACAATTAATTTTTCAATGATACTTGGCTAATACAGCTGTCAATAGAATTCTTTCACAACTGACTAGACTAAAGGGAAAAATTGACAACATACTCTTCCCTTCCCACAGGAAATATTTAATTTTATTTCTTTCTACTTGCATGTAATAAGTGGCCACTGTGTGCCAAATATATGAAGTAATTTAAATGAAGACATACATTCCAAGATTTTTTGAAAATATACATTCCAAATTTTTTGAAAATTTCACTACTATTATTAGGTAGAATTTATCTGAGAGCAGGTGTCTTAATGGAAGTCATAAAAAGAAACAAAAATGATTACCAATTTGTTATGCACCCACTAATGAGGAAGAAGCTAAAAAAAGGAAGGGAGATTGGGAATGTGGGAAAGTGTCACAATTTTAGACATATAATCCAGGGACTAACTCACCAAAAAGGATTTTTGTAATAATTGTCTGATGGAGAGTGTCTGAGAACTCCTGCAAACAATAAAAATGAAGAGTAAAAAGTAAGCTGGAATGTACTTGAGGTGTTTAACTTTGCCATGCCATAAACACTCAATTTGAATTAATCTATTGTGGTAGTTAGATTCAGTTGTCAACTTGACAAGATGAACATACCTAGTTCTGTTGCTGTGGACATGAACCAATGGCATGTGACCCTTGTCTGTTGCTGATTACATTTGCAGTCAGCTAGGAGGCATGCCTGCTGCAATGGATGATGTTTGACTTAATTGGCTGGTGCTTAAATGAGAGAGCACAATGTAGCACAACCCAAGCAGCTCTGCATACCTCACCTCAGCACTCACAGTTCAGCCTAGGCCTTCGGAGATGCAGAAGGAGATGTAGAAGATGCTCTACCTATAAAACTATCATGCTCATTGCATTGGTTTCCTCTCTATTTTTACCAGTGGAAGCAATATTTAATGCTCACCTGAATTACTTCAACAGCTACTTAATGGATCCTTGCCCCATCTAGTAACTTCCTTCAATTTATTTCCCATAGAGGACAATTGTGATATTTTACAATGTATCATGAATAATAACTTTTTCTCATCACCCAGAAATTGAATTGTACACTACTCACCTCAGGCTTCAGAGTCTGGGATGAACAGCTTCATATATCATCAGCTTTCTCCTCCCTATCAGACTCCACACATATTTTATATTCTGTTCTTACAAGCATCTTGGGACTCACATCTTTGCCTTAGGACACATCAGTAACTGCTTCCCCTGGAATACTCTTTTTTTCTGAACAGTTGCTTGTTCCTTGCTGATATGCAGAATACCGGTGACCTCCAAAATCATTCAATTAACTGTTATGCCATCTTGTAGCATTCTAATATACTTTCTGCATTTATAAAATCTTATATTTATTGGTCAGTTTATTTCATTAGTTTGCTTAAGATTGTTAAAAATTAGATTGATTGATTACTTTGCTGGTTTGAATCTCTTGTGTAGTGCAGAAAATCCATATTCTTTAATCCTGATTCAATATTGTTGGGAGGGATATTTTATTGTTTCCATGGAGATATGCCCTCCAACTTGTGAGTGGTAACCTTTGGTTAGATGGTTTCCATGAAGATGTATCTCCATGCATTCAAGGTGGGGTTGCTTACTGGAGCCTTTTAAGAGTGGGGCATTTTGGAAAAAGCTACAGAGCCACCAGAACCAATACGGCCAACAGAATGGACAGCACCACAGGGAAGTCATTGAAGTTTCCAGGAGAGAAAGCTATAGACATTGCCATGTGACTTTCCAACTGAGAAAGGAACCCCAAACATCTTTGGCCTTGAACCAAGTTGTCTTACCCTGGATGATTTAATTTGGACATTTTTATAGCCTTGCATTAATTGGGACATTTTCATGGACTATAAACTCACAACTTAATATATTCCACTTTCAAAGAGCCGTCTTTTCTTGTATATAGCATTCTAGCATCTAGCTTACTAGAAAAGTTGCCTACATTGGTTGTGAAGAGTTGTCCTCTTTTCTAAGAAGTTGTGGGAAGTTTGAGGCTTTCCAAGAAAATGGAAGCTACCATGCAAAATGCAGTTTATGGAAAAATTGAGAATGCACTGGTTTTCATCCGGTATCAAAAAAGAGCAAATATTTTGAAATCACCAATGTTTGATCATTCCCCCCTTTGTAATAAATAGCATAAATTTAACAAATTATTTTATCTTTTGAAATTTCACTATTTGTCTTTATAAGCTTATGTACCTTGCTAACCAATTGAGACTTTTACTTCTGTTTGAGATCTCATTAATGGCCTTCTTTTAATAAACACATTCCTATTCATGTCTGTTTACTTTGCACAGTGTCATCTATCCATATGATAGCAAACATATTCATGATAAATAACAGCAAAAAATAGTTAGTATGTTTATGTACTTACTACATGCTTTAATATATTCTCTATACTAATCTTTTACACTTTACAATAATACCAAAGTATTTCTTTCCTGGAAAATTTCCATGTGAAGATATTGAAGTAAAGTGAACTTAAATAACTTGTCCATGGTCACATAGCTACCATTTAGTTAAGCTGGGCTCAAATTCCATCAGCATGTTACAGAGTTCATGTTGTTAATCACAGTGCTTTGTGTCCAAAAGAAGAGTTGAAAGCAGGATGCTCACCATATTCAGATTTGGTACAAGGTCCTTGGATATGTTAATTCATCTTGAGATGGTCTTAGGATGTAGGGCCATTATTATCCCATTAATGCTGATTCAGCGAGATTTTCAAGAATAGGTAAATATAAGAGATCAATTTAAAATCAGAGTTTCTTTCCTGCACCTTAAAACATCATGACACGTTTTCTTAAATATATTGATGTTGACTGCCTTATTCGACACCATGTTCCCTGCATTTAAAAATAC